>NC_052504.1:3532118-3650638 GCF_014356525.2 Nilaparvata lugens
TACATGCTAAGTAGTGACGAATTAGATCTTATATTTCTAATAAAGTAAGGTTAGAAAATGGAGTAGCATGGAACTGAAGTAGTGACAATGAGCGAGAAAGTCGTAAGGTCGAGAGACCGGAGTATCCTCGACTGGAGTCGTACGATTTGAGTCGAGGTAGTGTGTGTTGAGCCCAAGTCTCAACTCACACTTACGTGACTCAGACTCTAGTCGAGAGCATGTGTTTCCAAATGGTGACACTCAGACCAGTCGACTCTAGTCTCCGCAACAGTCACCATTTGAAAACACATTCTCTCGATTAGAGTCTCTTCTCTGCCTGAATCGCGTAAATGTGAGTTGAGTCTAAGTGTTAAATCGTGATGTAACATAGTTGTTCGTAATGGATCAGATAATTCAAGTTTTATCTTGAATTCTTATCTTGACTTAAACGTTTCTTAATAATTCATCATTCCTTTCCTCTCTCTCCCTGGCATTTACTATCATAGAAAACCCTTAATAAAATTTGCTTTAGTGGAGTTTTAGTTTAGTTTTAGTGATGTAGGTAGTCATTTGAAAATGAAATGAAATTTATGATTTCTGATATTTTAGGACTAGCGCAACCTCTGGATTTTCTTCTCAGGCCGGCACAGTTAATGCTTCCAGTAAACAGCTTTTCAACTACAATGTCTTCAATGACGCCTGGTCAAATTATCTGCAAAACCTGAAGAAATCTGCCTCTCCAGGACAGGCTCAATGTAAGTAACCATTGTTTGTATGAAATAAGCTGAGACTTGGCCCTCCATCCGAAGAAAATACAGCGTTGCAAAACTGTGTAAAATTGCAAATTTTTAATCTAACCACTAAGAAAACTATTAATTAAAAAACTATAAACAGAAATATGAGAAAGTTGCTTAGTGTACGATGTATAGAGGTTTTAGAATGATGGTAATGTTGCAAAACCTGACAAGAGAAAATAAATATAGTTTCGTTTACACGTTGGGAAGACTCTAGATATAAGATAAATGATTTATGGGTTTTACTGAGATACTGATATATTGCATTTATTCAAATGCTAATTAATCACGGTAATAATTATTATTAAACGAAAATCCCAATTAAATGCTGTAAATCACCCCGAAGACTTCTGCTACTGCAAATATTTACAACAGGGTAAACAGCTAGATGGAAATTAGATGAGCGCTACTATTCAAAAATTATTTGTCAGCCCGGAAATCGAATCCGGTACCTCCTAATTGCCGGTCAGGAATGCTTATCCTTACACTGACAGCTGACTGCTGACCGGCAAATAGGAGGTACCGGGTTTGATTCCCGGGCTGACAAATAATTTTTGAATAGTAGCGCTCATCGAATTTCCATCTAGCTGTTTACCCTTTGTCAATATTTACAGTAGCAGAAGTCTTCGGGGTGATTTACAACATTCAGTTTGGATTTTAGTTTAATAATATTTAAAAATGATTTATGTGATCCAATCTGTGATAAAAATATTTATTTATTCATTGGATAAAAAATCACAATATCGCAATGAAAGAAGAAGCTCTAGCCCAAATATGTGATTCAACTCATGATTGTTTTGTTTGAGCTTTGTTTTATAAATTATTCGTAATGTTTGTTTACCGATTGTTTGTCTATTCGATTTTTCAATTCTTTTCGATTTTTGAGGATACTCAATACATCTCAACTAGGCCTATATTTTTTATTTGTTACTAATAAATTTATTCATTCATTCTACTCGATTTGAGAGTTCATTTAAAAAAGGTATTTTCACTTCGGTTTGCAGCTTCGTCCCATGCCCGAAACCTGGCCAACGACGTTGTCAAACTGAACTTGAGTCCCGATTTCGGTGAAATTAGAAAGGTGCATGCCACCGACAGGGGAATCTCAGTTTTGAGTCGACTGGATGCATCTACATATCTGTACAGGTTGGAAGAATTTTAGAATTTTTTATAATTCACAAATGATTTTACAGTTACACTGATGCACTAGTTTTTAATTTTACACTGATTCTACACTGAAGGACATTATCTGTCCTTGTGTACTAAAACTTCCAGTGCTTTAATTCTAAACCTTAAGCCTGGTTTTCACTAGTAGAGTTAGTGGTCGAGTAACTGGCATACTAACTCTACTCTACTTACTTGGTCGAGTAACTGTTTTCACTACAATTGAGAATAGTAAGTAAAGTATGTTGTCTAGTGAACAGAACTAACCTTAAAATGTCGACTCTACTCTACACTACTAGCTCGAGACTGTTTTCATCCTTCATCTACCAGCTGATTAAATTCAGTTTAAGGCTGTGCAAAGGCTAAAAATAAACTTTCTACTCGTGATATTTTTCAAAGTTTTTTGATCTATATATCATCAAGCTATCAAAATGGAAAAGTTTTCTCAGGAAATTTTTTCTGATCATTACTATTTGATATATGAGCGCTTAAAGATTAAATTTTTGGGACAGAACATTTCAAATTCGGTAAGAGATAAATCCGTGAGATTTAGAGGATAGATTCTTCATGGTATTGTTCAGCTAATAAAACAAAAATTATCAGAAAATATCAATTTTTAAGATAGTTATTCAATTTACTAAAAATAACTTTTAGTTGAGTTATTTTTGGTAAATTGAATAACTTCTTCAAAAATTGATATTTTCAGAAAATTTTAGTTTTACTAGATCAACAATACCATGAAGAATCCATCCTCTAAATCTCATGGATTTATATCCTACCGAATTTGAAATGTTCTGTCCCGAAAATTCAAACTTCAGGCGCTCGTATCTCAAAAAGTAATGATCGCAAAAATATGTTTTCCTTAGAAAACTTTTTTATTTTGATAGCTTGATGATATACAAATCGGAAAACTTTGAAAAATATCACGAGTAGAAAGTTTATTTTTAGCCTTTGCACAGCCTTAAGCTTTGACTGTGCAAACAGCCCTAATGACCGATCGCGCAAATGAGAAACAAAATCTGGAAAGAGTAATAGAAACAGTCACACTGAACGCGTGCACTTGCTGGTTGCGTTCAGTGTGTGTGAGCAGCTACAGACAAGTCACAACGTGTTTCAATGGCTCTTTCCAGTTTTTGTTTTTCGGTTCATGCATGATCTGACTTGCACTGACACGCATCCAATGTGATCTTACCCTGAGATTCGTTTGTTTAAAATTTACCAATCAAACTAGGACTGATTTGTAATTTGTTGTAAAATATGACTGAAAATGGCTTCTTTGTGTGTATTTGAACAATTCTCACTTTTGACTCACTCAAGGCCAAAGTCGTTGTCCGTCTGTTTGTATGTTCTACAATAACTCTAGAAAGAATTGATCAATCAGCTTCAAATTATTTTGAACACGTATTCTTCGAACTTTTTTACAGGTCAAGTTAGTTGTACAACAAAAATGATTCACTCCTTCATCCTTTTTTAGGATATAACTTTCTACAACTGCACATAAAAAAAGAATTTACAAACTCAATTATCCTCATAAAATAGCTTATTTCTGAGGAGAATCTACTTTTTCGCTCGCTAACCATCTGAGCATGTGTAGTAGATTTTCTTTACGCTCGCTAATCTTTCGCGCATGCACAGAAGTTTCTTTACGCTCGCTAATCAGCTGATGATAAGCAGCTCGCCAAAAAGTAGGTCAGATCTTAACGTAAAAAGTCGGTGATTGTACCGCCAGATATAAGTAATTTAACAGGTTTGGGCAGTTGTAGAAAAATTTTTGTATGTAATTCGCGCGTAATGCTTCTTTATCGCTCTTGCAAAATTATCACGCTCCTCTAAGCGACGCGTGATAACTGTTTTACGCGAGCGATGAAGTAGCGCATTACGCTCTTAATACATAAATAGCTATTGAAAGTTGACAGAATCCAAGGTCAGGGCAGTGGACTGTGAATGATAGTTGGTATTAATACCTACAAATAAATCTTTGAATTCTGTGCATAAAAATACTGATAGCTTGAAGTGTGGTAAGTACGCCAATAAAAGACTAAATGAGTCAACAGGATAAGATTTAATAATAATAAAATAATAATAGGCAGATGGCCACATACAAAAAACAATTGTAAGAAGACTGAGTTGAAAAATCTTGGGAAAATTACAACACGTGATAAAACGTTAGAGAAATACAAAATTTAAATGAGATCAGGTCAATGACATTAATGACCATTGAAGCCTGACAATAATCGAAAAGGTAATATTAATGATACCTGAATTGCGAATATAAATTGAGTGCTATAATGAAAAGTTATTGCTGCAAAGTTCAATCTTGATGATTTACAAAAGGAATAATAATAAATGACAATGATTTACAAAAGGAATAATAATAAATGACAATAAGCTGTAGATAGTGCTCAACAAATAGAATACATTAAAATATAGGTGGCATAGGCCTTCAGTAAATTAAATGTCAAGTTAGACATCAATTGAGCAATTAATAGGCGTCAGTGGCCTCAGTGAATTGAATGTCAAGATAGACATCAATAGTACAAAAGGAATAATAACAAATGACAATGAGCTGTAGATAGTGCTCAACAAATAGAATACATTAAAATATAGGCGGCATAGGCCTTCAGTAAATTAAATGTCAAGTTAGACATCAATTTGAACAATTAATAGGCGTCGGTGGCCTCAGTGAATTGAATGTAAAGATAGACATCAACAAAACAATTAATAGGCGTCAGTGGCCTCAGAAAATCACTTGTAAAGCCAAGGGTAGCTGTCAAATCCAATGAATTAATAGGCGTCGGTGGCCTTAGTGAATTGAATGTCAAGGTAGACATCAATAAAACCATTAATAGGGTGTCAGTGGCCTCAGTGAATTGAATGTCAAGATAGACATAAAAAAAACAATTAATAGGCGTCACTGGCCTCAGTGAATTGAATGTCAAGATAGACATCAATAAAACAATTATGTAATACATACGTAAATGAAAATTGAATAGAACGATTTACGTAACCTGAATAAAATTTTGAAGAGGAGGTGCAGCCAGGCAGACAGGCAATGAATCCGCAATACCCAAAGGAACAGGACATCAGCAAGCGACGATGTGATCTGGCCATGCGATGACAAGAATGGAAGCGTCCACCACAGCAGGCAAATCCCCCAGTGGAAATGAGAACAGGAGCATGTAGAATTCCAAACGAATAATCCGACCTTCAAGTTGTGGAATTTTTAGAATGATTTCCAACGGTAGAGATGATGAACTTGAAAGTTTGAGTTACACGAGGTGAAGCCAATTGTTAGAAGAATGGCAATTGAAGCCCACACGAGGTTGTGAACTTGACAAAGTTTATCAGCATAAATATGCGAAGAAATCGATGAATAGTTGAATCACAATTGAAGAATAGAACAAACGAATTAATTTGAAGAAGTAATTCACACTTTAAAAACGTTCCGTAGATCAGATAAATAGCAATAAACGCCCACATGAGGTTGCAATTTTGACAAAGTTTATCAGAGTAAATATGCGAAGAAATCGATGAATAGTTGAATCACAATTGAAGAATAGAATAAATGAATTAATTTGAAGGAGTAATTCACACTTTAAAAACGTTCTGTAGATCAGATAAATAGCGAAAAACGCCCACATGAGGTTGCAATTTTGACAAAGTTTATCAGAGTAAATAAGTGAAGAAATCAATGAATAATTGAATCACAATTGAAGAATAGAATAAATGAATTAATTTGAAAGAATAATTCACTTTTAAAAACGTTCTGTAAACTAGATGAATTTGGATGAAAAGTTTAGACCGGGTGCGAGATATGCACACACCGACTATACTCCATTGAAAGACATGGAAACCGCTAATGCTGGTCAGAAAAAGGGACATGCCGGATGTGTTTGAAACGTAGGTAAAACGTTTACAAACATTTGGTGAAAAAGTAACAAATATCTAGAAAGTAAGATGCCTAAAGACAAATTAAATTCCAAAAAATCGAATAGTACAAATATTAAAATAGAAACGACAAATAATAACACGATGAATAATAAGAAAACCAACTTGATTAAAGCAGTGCTGTAGAACCGTGATGTGACATCACTGGCCAGTGCAAACGGACAAAATGACGACATGATGTCTACGTAGTAGCAGAACGAGTAACAAGTGGAACCGTTCCAATAAATGCTTTGTCAGATTTTACATAAACTGGGCCCCTTGTGTCATACGGGGGTATGGCACAATAAGAAAAAGTAAGAAATATGTAAAATCTGGCAAGGCAATTGGAAATTGAAAACTGGGCCCCATGTGAGAACCAGGGGAAAAAAACAATGAAACCTAAAAATACAACATGAACCATAAGAGCAAGGGGGTTAACTAGAATCCTCATCAATGGGAAGAGGTGCTAAACTCGAAATAGCTCTCTTAAAAGTGCCAGAGGGAGTGAGAACAGTGACAACTCGAACCTTGTCGTCCTTACTGGGATGAACTTCAGTAATGCGCGCCAGCTTCCAAGTGGACTGCGCGGAACCAGGATCCTTCAAGATGACAACCGTACCGACCTTCAAATTTTCACAATTGTTTAGCCATTTGCCTTTTTTCTGAAGAGTGGTGGAGGAATGGGTCTTTTTTCTGAAGAGTGGAGGAGAAAAAGTGCGAGATTTGGGGCTGCCTACACGAATGGAAATAGGACCGGCGTAATCCAAACCACAATTGTGAAAGGGAAAATTGGCCTGAACGCGGGCCGCTGGTAAACTACCCATGATTTGCTCAGAACGAAGAGCCGAAAAGCGAAAACACAATATGCAATGCCGCAATACACTTTTGATGGTGCGACGGGTGGAAGGAAACCAAAATCGTTGTCTTACACTGGCCATGGTGGCCTGCACACCAGCATGACTTAGACGACGATGGTGAGCAACAATCAATGCACGAGTGAACTTGTGATTGCTGGGCAACAATATTTGATGTTTATAATCAAAGGAAGCATTTGCATTTTGCAAACGTCCACCAACTCTGAGCAGTGAATCTGAGTGAATGAATGGTGACAAGGCTTTAATAGAGCTATTAGGCAATAGCTCCTGATTTTGACGCAATGCTTTAAGTTCGGCAGAGAAAGCTTCTTCTTGAATGGATTTGAAGATACAATTTTCAGCTTCTGAAATTTCAGAGATAGCTAATTGACCAAAGCGCGGAGCGACTGAATTTTGTTTCCTACAATTATGAATGAACCGTAGAACATACACTGTTGTACGAACGATTTTGTGATAAGTTGAGCAACTATTTATACCTGAGATAACATCATTACGAGAAGAAGTAGTAGCTAATACCTGAACTGATTGAGAAATAGCAACATTGCTAGAGAAAGAATCCCAAGAACTATTTGGCATAGATAGCCATGAAGGACCATTCCACCACAGATGACTAGCGGCCAGCTGATTGGGTGTACAACCTCGAGATATCAAATCAGCAGGATTGTTACTAGTACGAACATGATTCCAATGAAAGTTAAAAGTTGAATTCTGAATTTCAGAAATGCGTACAGCTACAAAAATATTAGAATGATCAGGAGGGGCTCTTAACCAGTCACAGACTGTTTTCGAGTCAGTCCACAAATACACATTAGAAAAAGTAAGATTTGAAGCCTTTAAAACCTTATTCACAAGACGTGAAAGTAGCAGAGCTGCCTGTAGTTCTAATCTGGGAACAGAGAGAACTGGGTTCAAAGAGGCAATGCGGGACTTGGAAGTGAGCAACCGTGCTTGACTGCTACCGAGAGAGGTGCTTCTGACGTAAATACAGGCGCCGTAAGCAGTGAGACTAGCATCGGCGAAGCCATGCAATTCAAGAGAGGCATCAGAATCCTTTGATAACACACAACGCGGAAGTGATATGTTAACAATGTTCGGCAATTCATACAGAATTTTCAACCAAGTTTCCAACAGATCTTGCAGAATTTTTTGATCCCAATCAATCTTTAATAACCAGAGTTTTTGAAAAAGTGTTTTGGGTAAAATGACCACAGGAGAAATCAAACCTAATGGATCGAATATGCTTGAAATGCAAGAGAGAAGCTCTCTTTTAGTGAAAGATGTTTTATGTAATACATCAGCAACATTAGAGGAAATAGTTGAGACGTCCAGAGTGGAATTCCAAATGAGGCCTAGTGCCTTGACCACACTATCATTGAAATTAGACAACGGTTTGGAAGTGTTTGCTTCAAGCAGATCAGAAGGAATAGTAGCGAGAACTTCAGGAGAGTTAGACAACCATTTCCTAAGCTCGAAACCACCCTGAGCTAATGTGCTAATCAATTGTTGAACTAAATGTTTAGCTTCTGTAACCGAAGAAGAACCAGAAATAAGGTCATCAACGTAAAAGTGATTTTTAATAACATTAGCTACAGCAGAGTTGGGTGCCGTATCAAGATCGGCCAAATGATGAAGCGTACAAGTAGCTAAGAAAGCTGCCGGCGAAGTGCCGTAACTTACAGTATTCAAGGTGAATTCTTGAATGGGTAGAGTAGCATCAGATCTCCAAAATATTCTCTGAAGGTTACGGTCAGAGGGATGAACTAAGATTTGATGGTACATTTTAGTAATGTCCGCAATGAAGGCTATTTGATATGTGCGAAAGCGCAGAACTATATCGAACAGTTCAGGCTGAACTGTATGACCAACATACAATACTTCATTAAGCTATGTTCCAGTGGTAGATTTAGCAGAAACGTCAAATACTACACATAATTTTGTAGTGGTCGAATCAGGTTTAAAAACCGGGTGATGAGGAATGAAGTAGCATTTTTCATTATCCGGTGCTGGAGGCACTGGTGACATGTGATTCAACTGTTGATATTCTTCCATGAAAGCTGTGTATTGAGTTTTTAACTCAACATTTGATGATAACCGTTTTTCTAATGAATGAAATCGGTTCAATGCTTGAAATCGGGAATGACCCAATGAGTGGAAACTATCCTTTTTGGGAAGAGTGACCATAAACCGTCCGTCTTCAAGACGCGTGGTAGTGGTTGTGTAGTGCTTTTCAAGTTTCAAAACCTCAGGTGAGGGAGGAAGCAGAGGAGAGATTTCTTCCAGTTTCCAAAATTTCTCTAACTGATGAGAGACATCATTTGAAGTTAGAAAATTCGACATGACCCTACGGGGAGTGGCCACAGGCGAAGCAGGGAGGCACGAACGAGGTGCTGCAATAGGACGAATGGTTTTACAAGAACCAAATATGACCCAACCTAGACTGGTTTTCTGGAGAATGGGAGCGTTTTGAGCCAGATACAATTTACCAGGCTGAAGTATAGATGCGAATATACCAGCACCAAGTAACAAATCTACAGGTTTAGATTGATCAAACAATGGATCCGCTAATTTGAGTTCAACGGGAATTGAAATTTTGGAAAGATCGATGTTCACACTAGGAACATTAGATGATATGCTATCAACTACAATACAATTTTCTTCAACCGACCACGAACGATCAGATGAAGACAAGCAAACTGAATGAGAAATAGATGATTTGGTCTTATTCTCACCTACACTATGAATCAAAGTGTCAGAATACAAAGCAGCAAGTGACAATTTTTCAGCCAACCTAGTTGACATCAAATTACAATCAGAGCAAGAATCTAAAAGCGCGGTTGCTTTAATAAATTCCCCACTAGAAGATTGAACCAAAACTTCGGCAGTAGGTAACAAGGCGACAGTTGATTGCTGTTGCAAACACAGAGACGAAGTGGAGCTCATTGTGACATGAGAGTTCTTCTGAGGCTGTTCTGCATGAGAACAGCTTGCTTAGTTGTTTCCGCATTCTGAACCATGACGGAATTCAAAACAGCATTCTTACCCTTGGAGGGAGCAAAGGATTGAGAATGAATAACATTTGAAGTTACCTTATCCTTAGAAGTAGGCTGAGTGTCTCGTGATTGAGGATACGACCTATGAAGAACAGTGTGGTGACTCTTGCCACAAAGTGTACACGATTTGTCCGAACAAACATGATTGGGTGTGAAAGGCTTGAGGCAATTATAACATAACCTTTTGTCATGGACAGCATTCCAACGATCAGTAACCTGCAACTTCAATAATTCATTACAACGATTTGGAAAATGACCAACAGAATTACAAAAACTACAAGGTGACATAGAAGAGGTAGTAACCTGCATCCTAGCTTGAACATTCGATTGATTTTGATTGAACTTCGGCTTGCTATGAGCACCAACCGAGTTGGATGTACTTTGCTGTACATTTCCTTGATGATGGTTAGCTGAGCTTGAAGCAACAGCTTCCATGATTTTGCATTGTGATTCCAAAAAATTCCAAAATTTATCAATGGTGGGAATGTCGTGTATACCAACACTCTTTTCCGAACAGTAGCAGTATCCAACTGCAACAACATTTTGTGCAGGTACAATAAGTCCTTGATTTGGACTCCAAGTTGAATCACTTCAAGCGCGGTAGTGTGGGACTTGCAAAAGTCAATGAATGCCCGAAATGATTGCGGACAGTTACGTTTTATGGTAGGAGGAGATTCAATTGCTGTGACATGCCTGGCAGCAATTAATCTCTTATTGTCATACCTCTCCCTTAAGAGGTTCCATGCAAGCTGAAAACCATTTTCGTCAGCTTCAATGTGTTCCACTCTAGCGAGAGCTTCACCACAGAGTGATTGACGAAGATAGAAAAATTTCAATGAGTCATTAATATTATCCTGATTAACAATAATATTGGTAAAAGCACTTGAGAATGCTTGCCATTTTGAAAGCTCCCCATTGAAGCGTGGAAGCGGAATCTGAGGCAACTGAAAATTTGCCAAATGTGAGTTTTGAGATGTTGGCCGCTGGGAAGCACCAGCAGTGGCCTCATTGTTGCATTGTCTGCTTTCAAAAGCAGTTAATGCAGCATTTGCCTTAGAGGTAATGGAGATAAACTTATTAAGTATTTCAAAATGAGTTGAAGTGTCTTGTGCTTGCAACTCTGAATTCCATAACTGTTCATGGATTTTATCGTACTTAATTCTAAGTGAACCTAGTTCGTTTTTGACAGTCAACAATTGATAATAAGTGGCTTCAGTGTCCACAACATAATCGCTATAGCTGGTTATGAACCAATCTATTTCGTGGTGTAAATTGTCTCTTGCATTGGAAAGAGCAGAAGGCTCAGGAAGTGAATCTTCCTAATGATCGGACATGCTTAAAAACTAACAGAAAAACCTGAGTGAACGAAACGATGCTGCACTGTAGCAATGCGATTGCTGCGCCAACAAGCAACTTTGGGCGCTGGTCCAGTACGCAGAGAGGCACGCCTGTGCGTTTGAGGCAAGTTGTATCAAGCTTGCTGTGCGGCGAGTCAAGTAGTGAGCTCGCAAGGCGGTGTAGTTTGCCGTGTGTTGTTTTCTCAATGCGCAATAGCCATCTGTGACCAGTTCAGTGCGGTTCAGTCTCTCAGGGTACAAGATAGTTGATAGCTGGTGCATACACGTCGCAGCGTGCTTTGAGTTGCAGCCAGTACTGAAAATTTGAAACAAGTGTGTGAATGCTTAATATTAAACAATATAAACATACAAAGGTACAATGGAATAAAATATACTCTAGAGTGGGACCTAATCATTGGCGTCAAGCTAGACTATTAGGCACACAGTCACTGAAACCCTAAGGTTCAATGGACTAAGAAATGGGTAATAAAAATTAACAATTATCCTAGGTAAACACTAGATCAAAAATGAACGGGCTGGAGGACCAATTTTTATCCAATTGGTCCAATTAACAATTATCCTAGGTAAACACTGGATCAAAAAATCTGGCCCGGATGAACCAATTTTTATGACAGAATCCAAGGTCAGGGCAGTGGACTGTGAATGATAGTTGGTATTAATACCTACAAATAAATCTTTGAATTCTGTGCATAAAAATACTGATAGCTTGAAGTGTGGTAAGTATGCCAATAAAAGACTAAATGAGTCAACAGGATAAGATTTAATAATAATAAAATAATAATAGGCAGATGGCCACATACAAAAAACAATTGTAAGAAGACTGAGTTGAAAAATCTTGGGAAAATTACAACATGTGATAAAACGTTAGAGAAATAAAAAATTTAAATGAGATTAGGTCAATGACATTAATGACCATTGAAGCCTGACAATAATCGAAAAGGTAATATTAATGATACCTGAATTGTGAATATAAATTGAGTGCTATAATGAAAAGTTATTGCTGCAAAGTTCAATCTTAATGATTTACAAAAGGAATAATAATAAATGACAATGATTTACAAAAGGAATAATAATAAATGACAATAAGCTGTAGATAGTGCTCAACAAATAGAATACATTAAAATATAGGCGGCATAGGCCTTCAGTAAATTAAATGTCAAGTTAGACATCAATTGAGCAATTAATAGGCGTCAGTGGCCTCAGTGAATTGAATGTCAAGATAGACATCAATAGTACAAAAGGAATAATAACAAATGACAATGAGCTGTAGATAGTGCTCAACAAATAGAATACATTAAAATATAGGCGGCATAGGCCTTCAGTAAATTAAATGTCAAGTTAGACATCAATTGAACAATTAATAGGCGTCGGTGGCCTCAGGGAATTGAATGTCAAGATAGGCATCAATAGTACAAAAGGAATAATAACAAATTACAATGAGCTGTAGATAGTGCTCAACAAATAGAATACATTAAAATATAGGCGGCATAGGCCTTCAGTAAATTAAATGTCAAGTTAGACATCAATTGAACAATCAATAGGCATCAGTGGCCTCAGTGAATTGAATGTCAAGATAGACATCAACAAAACAATTAATAGGCATCAGTGGCCTCAGAAAATCACTTGTAAAGCCAAGGGTAGCTGTCAAATCCAATGAATTAATAGGCGTCAGTGGCCTTAGTGAATTGGATGTCAAGATAGACATCAACAAAACAATTAATAGGCGTCACTGGCCTCAGTGAATTGAATGTCAAGATAGACATCAATAAAACAATTATGTAATACATACGTAAATGAAAATTGAATAGAATGATTTACGTAACCTGAATAAAATTTTGAAGAGGAGGTGCAGCCAGGCAGACAGGCAATGAATCCGCAATACCCAAAGGAACAGGACATCAGCAAGCGACGATGTGATCTGGCCATGCGATGACAAGAATGGAAGCGTCCACCACAGCAGGCAAATCCCCCAGTGGAAATGAGAACAGGAGCATGTAGAATTCCAAACGAATAATCCGACCTTCAAGTTGTGGAATTTTTAGAATGATTTCCAAACGGTAGAGATGATGAACTTGAAAGTTTGAGTTACACGAGGTGAAGCCAATTGTTAGAAGAATGGCAATTGAAGCCCACACGAGGTTGTGAACTTGACAAAGTTTATCAGCATAAATATGCGAAGAAATCGATGAATAGTTGAATCACAATTGAAGAATAGAACAAACGAATTAATTTGAAGAAGTAATTCACACTTTAAAAACGTTCCGTAGATCAGATAAATAGCAATAAACGCCCACATGAGGTTGCAATTTTGACAAAGTTTATCAGAGTAAATATGCGAAGAAATCGATGAATAGTTGAATCACAATTGAAGAATAGAATAAATGAATTAATTTGAAGGAGTAATTCACACTTTAAAAACGTTCTGTAGATCAGATAAATAGCGAAAAACGCCCACACAAGGTTGCAATTTTGACAAAGTTTATCAGAGTAAATAAGTGAAGAAATCAATGAATAATTGAATCACAATTGAAGAATAGAATAAATGAATTAATTTGAAAGAATAATTCACTTTTAAAAACGTTCTGTAAACTAGATGAATTTGGATGAAAAGTTTAGACGGGCGCGAGATATGCACACACCGACTATACTCCATTGAAAGACATGGAAACCGCTAATGCTGGTCAGAAAAAGGGACATGCCGGATGTGTTTGAAACGTAGGTAAAACGTTTACAAACGTTGGTGAAAAAGTAACAAATATCTAGAAAGTAAGATGCCTAAAGACAATTAAACTCCAAAAAATCGAATAGTACAATATTAAAATTGAAACGACAAATAATAACACGACAAATAATAAGAAAACCAACTTGATTAAAGCAGTGCCGTAGAACCGTGATGTGACGTCACTGGCCAGTGCAAATGGACAAAATGACGACATGATGTCTACGTAGTAGCGGAACGAGTAACAAGTGGAACTGTTCCAATAAATGCTTTGTCAGATTATACAAAAGTTCCTAAGAAAAAAATGTATTGTGATTCATCATTTAGTCAGCTAGTGATTCATTGCATGCAATCACTACAGTTTTTCCATTCATAACATCAGCCGAGGCTATTTGGAAGCTATCTAACAGACAGTCTTTCATGCGCTGACACATGATTTTAGCTGGTTAATATAGGTACAACATAATTTACAACTTTTACATCAACAGACTGATATGGGTGTATGAAATATTATGAGATATCAATGTGCAGTTTTTGCCATTCTCTTGGAACTCTGTCATATAGAAATCACATGACCACCTGCTCATTTAAAAACATGAATTTGGATTTATATGTGGGTCAAAGATATTGGAGCGACATAGTAGCATTTAAAGAGTAATTTTTCAATTCAAATAGGATCCCCAATGAAACCTACTGTCAAATTATTCTAGTTAAAGAAATATTTAGCTGTTTCCATGATTTTCATCAACTTTGAGTAATTAAAAGTTGCGGGTTCATGAGCGAGCCTCCAACCGAGGGGGTCACTATTAGTATAAAATGAGTTTTTGATGTTTTCTGTTGATTTTTCCAGTCTTGTGTGTTAATTTTCTTCATCAATTCGCAGATTATTCGACAGCCGCTCAGGTCAGCTGAAATTCAGGGCCTCTCTGCCGTCCTACTGTGAGGTGGTCGCCCTGACCGCCAGTGACGTCACCATAGACCTGGTGGTTGCTGACAATTCGCTGAGGTTGCCATTGTGTGGTGCTCCCAAACATGTTTTCCTCAATAAGGTCAGAAGCTTTCTTGTGTATCATCATAGAGAAAAAATAGCATAAGAAGATATCCCATGGTTTGTAGGATTCATTCAAAGTTGGAAAGTTTTGTATCAAATTATGGTGTTATGTATCAAGTTGAGGTGATACAGTATCATATATTGTGTCGATACTGTATCATATTGTGTTGATACTGTATCATTTTATGGTGATACTGTATCAAATTGTGTTGATACTAAAATAATAATAATAATAACACCTTGAGCCAGCACACTGTGTTTTATACGCTGATGATGTAAGTATTTTATTGAAAAGTAACAGTCAGCATGATATGGAATCTGAAAGTAGAAGAGCTCTTCAGAAACTAGAAGAATGGCTGGCCTCAAATATGATGGTACTAAATAACAATAAGACTATGCAGATTCCATTCAGGACGGCTCGGGAAGCAGTATTGGATACGAGAGATGGAAACATAGGTTCAGCAAACGAGGCAAAGGTACTTGGAGTAGTGCTGGACTCTGAACTCTCCTGGCGACCTCATTTAGACCAGCTGAAAAGCAAACTAAACTCAGCAGTATTTGTTCTTAGAACCGTGAAGAAATTGCTGGATGCAGGAACGCTTAGAAGTGTTTATTTTGCTGTGTTCCATTCTCTTCTTTCATACGGTGTTATATTTTGGGGCAATCAACTCATGCAATACATATATTTAGGATTCAAAAGTGGGCAGTTAGAGTGGTGGGTGAATCTATTAGAGCAAATTGTAGAGATGATTTCAAAGAGTTAAGATTCTCCCACTACCAGGTGTTATATTTTAGAGGCTCTTTGTTTTATTGATAGGAATAAAGATAGGTCAATACAGGAGAGTTGTTCCACTCATACAATACCAGATATAGACAAAACCTCAGAGACGACATTCATCGAACTGGTATGTATGAGAGGGGGGTAAAGAGTGCAGGAATTCGGCTTTATAATTCATTGCCAACACGCATAAAAGCTCTTACAGGTGAAAAGTTCAGAATTAAGGTGAGGGAGGAGTTGTTGCAGGTTGTCCTTATTCCAGTGAGGAATTCTTTTTGCATTATAGAATGCAAAGATTGACGACTTAGATTATAATTGACAAATCCTTATACCCCTTTCATAGGTGGTCAGTGGGATGAAAAAAAAATGAAATGAAAATGAAATAATGTCTCTGGTCGAGGGTACAACACGACCAGAGGAGTTTATTCAAATTATAGACATGATTACAAAAAGCATATAAGCTACAATTATTTACAAAGTATTAATACAATTGGTTGATTATTTGCTGATCTAAGAAAATGTGGCCCCCACTATTTATGAATATGTGTGCGGATGCCACTAATTTTGCTATTGTTTAAGATTTTATGCCAAAACTAAAAAATTCTAATAAAGATACATCATGATACTGTATCATGTGTTGTGATACTGTATCATTTTGTGGTGATACTGTATCATTTATGATGATACCATAGATTAAAGATATCTCATGGTATAGGGCGTTTCTGCTCCAAATTTCACTGTTAACTTAAGCCGATAGTTCTAGTTTCTTTTCGTGGAGCTTTGTGACGCTTGTAAGCTCTCGTATTGTGCCGTTCTTAGGGTACAAACTCACTGGAGGCGGAGTGGGGCCTCCTAGAGCGGAGCGTGGCGTGGCGTGGTCAGAGCGTTCATGATACACACAGGAAGCGTCTGAGCGTCAAGCGTCAAGGTCCTAGAAAATGGCGTTGTCCAAGTGTGCACGGACATTACTTTGTGGGAATAGCTACTTGAAGTATTGGATGTTAGCTTAGGAAAAAATATGAGTCAAATTTCCCCCACAAAATTTACTAGATGGTGAGAGAATTGATGAATTTAAAAATTCATAGAAATATGAATGAAATGGATTAAAATTGCCTTACTTTTGATTTCAAAGTGCAATAGATAAATTTTCTCTTTTGAATAATCAAATAATACACATTACAGGGGAATTTGAGCAAACATTAAATATACTAGTGTACTAGATGGAGGGAAAATGTAGTAGAACAAGTACATTATTATGTACAAGAGTAGACCAGACTGGCACTCGCACTGTGACGCTCCAAAAAACAAACCAGCTTGTTCCTAAGTTTGACGCCACGCTCCGCTCTGCGAGTAGACGCTTCCAGTGTGTTGCATCTTATTAATTAACATTATATTATTCACGACGCTCCACAACGCCCCGCTCCGCTCTGATTCACCTTCAGTGTGTTTGTAGCCTTACACTCTCATTCGGCCAAAACAATAATAATTATAGACAGTAGTCGGCTTGCGTTAACACAAAAATCGGCTTGAAATTTGGAATGTAAACGACCTATACCAAGGGATATCTTCCTATGTTTTTTTATCTATGGTTTTACATAATGATAATTCCTGTTATGCTTGTTGACTACAGTTGTTGCGCTGTGTGGACGAGAGCCGCATTGCATTGCTGTTGGAAGGCTGGGATGAGATGCGGAGTCCTGTTACCCTGTTGTTAGCCTCAGTGGCAGATGGACAACTCGACAATGTTCATTTGGCGCTTAATCTGCATGCTCAGTGTGAGTTCGAATTGAGAATATATTGTCAAAGAAATTATTTTGTTAATAAGACAGTTTCAGCTTAATATACATACTCAGTGTGAGTTCAAATCATAGAGAAACAATAGCGTAAGTAGATATCCCATGGTATAAGGAATCTATGTCGCAACTTTTACTGTTATCTCAAGCCGATTACCGTCGATTATTGTCAATTTTTACTGTTTTGTTGGGGTGAGAGTGTATGAACGGCACAATTTGAGAGACTACCAGCGTCACACAGCTGCATGGGAAAGAACTACGTGAACTATCGGCTTGGGATAACAGTAAAAGTTGCGACATAAACGCCCTATACCATGGGATATCTACTTATGCTATCGTTTCTCTATGGTTCAAATTGAGATATATTGTCAAATAAATTATTTAAATAAGACAGTTACAGCTTAATCTGTATGCTTTATGTTTTTATTCTCATTGTAATTATTAGTTGTTGTTGAACAAAATCAATTTTATCAGGTTAAAGTGAGATTATGAATAAAATATACTGTTTCTTTCTATTTTATTGCCGTTAAACAATAGTAGGCCTATTTTACATCACATTGACGGGAATGGGCCGTTCGCAGGGCAAGAACAAAGTTTCTAGTCGAGGCGTTAGCCGAGACTGGAATTTTATTCGAGCCTTGCAAAAGACATTCACGTCCAAGTAACGTACACTATTTTTTGTCATAATAACCTAAAGAAGAATAATTGGGGAATAGAAAACATCACCTGCTTTTGCTGAAGTTACTACATACATTCTATAAACATAACCTATTTTACAACATCTGTATCAGGATTTTAGAACAAAACTTCTACCTGGAGCGCGGAAGGTCGTTTTTTGTAGCAGTTTTGCTGTTCCTATTTCGGTACTAGGTAACATACTCGACTGTAAAGAAAACATATAATTTCATTACAGTAGAGTATGCTTTAATCATAATCATATGTTTTTTTGTTCTGCAAACATCTGTTTACCGGTTTGATTTCATGCATGGAAAACAGCTGAAATTGAATGACTATGAAAAAATAAATTGTAATAGGATATAGTTATAAAATAGATATAGTTATAATCTAATAAATATAGTTATAATTTATATAATAGATATAAATGGATATAGTTTGTAAAATTGTACAATGAAGTGAATAAAAGATATTATTATTAGTTACATTATAACTATAATCTACTGTATTATTTTTTCTTCAATCTCTTTTTATTCAGATTTTTCAAAGTGAAAACCTAAAATACTGTGAACTTATTTCTGACTTTCCAATGTTATCTAAATTTGGTAGAGAAATAGTACAAAGTATCCT
This sequence comes from Nilaparvata lugens, assembly GCF_014356525.2. NCBI lineage: Eukaryota > Metazoa > Arthropoda > Insecta > Hemiptera > Delphacidae > Nilaparvata > Nilaparvata lugens. The sequence continues at coordinate 3,550,912 of NC_052504.1, forward strand.
AAGGCTCAACTCAAGTCGAGAAGAGACTGCGACTTTAGTCTCTTCTCGACACAGCATGTGTTTCCAAATGGTGACACTCAGACCAGTCGATTCTAGTCTCCACGACCTCACGACTGTGAGACTGAGTCGAGCGTCGACTCGACATGTTGGTCGAGCCTCGACTCGACATGTTGGTCGAGCCTCGACTTGAGTTGCGTAGTACCATGTATTTTTAATGAAAGTGAGGCTATGTTTTATGAAAGTGATGTTCTATCAATTTAGATAATACAATATATTCATAATAATTATTATAAAACTTGTTACATGCGCAGAAGTGACGAATTTGATCTTATATTTTTAATAATGTGAGTTTAAAAATGGAGTAGCATGGAAGTGAAGTAGTGACAATGAGCAAGAAAGTCGTAAGGTCCAGAGACTGGAGTATCCTCGACTGGAGTCGTACGATTTGAGTCAAGGTAGTGTGAGTTGAGCCTTTTTCTCACAAGGATATGGTTGGAAAGAGGAAACATTTCCAATAAGATTCATATAACTTGTTCCATTGTTTGACGTTTTTGAAATTTTTATAATCGTTTAAACCGTTTGAAATTTGGCTTAAAACTCGACGAATGTAATTGAACATTTTTAAAAATTTGTGTTTTTATTTAAATAGAATAAATTAATTATTTTCCCTTCACCAGTGTTCAAACTGGAAGCCAGCGGTCAGGAGGTGGGAGAAGGTGCGCAGACGTGGGAAATCCTGGACGCATTAGACGGTGTCGTCAGCGACACTTTGAAGGCGACAGCGACAAATGTCGGCGACATTCCGTCAGCGACTCGAGTTGACGATTTGTCTTCAGCGATGACGACAAACGTTGACGATTCTTCTCCAGCGACAGCGACAAAAGTTGACGATTCCTCTTCAACGATGACGACAAACGTTGACGATTGTTCTTCAGCTACAGCGACACAAGTCGGCGACACTTCGTCAGCGACAGCGACACGCGTCAGCGACAAGTTTGTGCGTCAGATAAGAGGTCTGCAGCTGACACACTGCTACAGATTGCTGAGTCTGCTTGATGAGATCGCTATTCCGATGCAGGCTAAAGCTAAGGCCGCTGTGCTCAGGCATAAGGTCAGTGCAACAGATTCTTCATTCAAGTGACGTATTCTTTATTCAATCTTACAATAAGTACATCATCAAAATGATAGGGAGAGGAAATATGAGGTAGCCTTGTCCTCTCCCAAATTCAGATAAGGTTAGCCTATAACATGGAGAAACAATAGCATATAAGTAGATATCCCATGGTATAGGGTGTTTATGTCGTAACTTTTTCTGTTATCTCAAGCCGATAGTCCACGTAGTTCTTTCCCATGAAGCTATGTGACGCTGGCAGTCTCTCATATTGTGCCGTTCATACAATCTCACCCGGCAAAAACAGTAAAAATCTACAATAATCGACAGTAATCGGCTTGAGATAACAGTAAAAGTTGCGACATAAACGCCCTATACCATGGGATATCTACTTACGCTATTGTTTCTCTATGGTTATACATAATCCGAAATAGGTCAAGTTCAGTATAGTGAGTTTTACATATAAACCCAGCACCTGATTAAAATTAGTTTGCTATCCTTGTATGTCTTCAGACAAAGCAGATAGCCCTATCCTTCTCCAACTCTGCACTGTTGTCAAACCTTTTTCAGGATATGATGGAATATAGGGTACCATAATTCATTGAAACAGTAAGATTTCAATAAGTGCCTAATTCCTTAGGAAAAATCCAATTCAATGGTCATAAATCGGAAGTAAAAAGGTTGTCATTTAGTGTATTAATAAGTAAAATATATTTTTTTATTATAACATCTTCTTAATGTCCTCTATTGGAATCTATGTGTAACCTTATCTAAAGTTGGGAGAGGAATAGCACAAGTTACCTTATTTTTTCTCTCCCTATCATTTTGATGATGTACTTATTGTACTAGTAGTTCTGTGAACAGTAGACCTCGCGCTCAGTAAGCTACATTGACCTGTTTTTATGTTTTCTCAAAAATTAATGAATAATTTATCAATTTAAAATGTCTAGAAAAAAATCCCAAATAAACATAGAGCTTTCTGTACTATCTTACCGTGACGTGTCGTCCCGGAATGTGAGTGTGAGCGCTGTTATCAGGTCTGACTGCAACTGTCTACAACGTTGATTGAAAGATACATTTTCAAGATGTTCGATGTTTTTGAACGGGTAGTATTACAGTCAACTGTCTACTAAAGTTGATTGAAATATACATTTTCAAGATGTTCGATGTTTTTGAACGGGTAGTATTATAGTCCACTAAACAGCTGATTTATGATGAATAATTCTGTAGTCTGATTTTTAATCCAATATTGGCGTATGAAGGAGGCTCCTTTTTCCTTTTATATTATCCGTGAAATGCAAAATTTTCAAAAACCTTCTATATACGTCGACGCGCAATTTAAAAAGGAACATACCTGTCAAATTTCATGAAAATCTATTGCGCCGTAAATGCGCAACATATGAACATTAAGAGAAATGCCAAACCGTCGACTTGAATCTTAGACCTCACTACGCTCGGTCAATGAATCAATAAAGAATAAAGAATCTATGCAATTCTCAAGTTTCCCATGACTTGTAGCAGCATATTGATTAGTATTCAAAGAAATTCATACTGAACTCGTTCTTTTTGAGCTGGGATGGTTCTCATTTCAGAGTACATGATCGAGTAGTGTGGCTTATTGATCCGAAAACAACATTGTAACACAACTAGTTGCCATCATGAGCACTTTGAATGTTTTGTTCCCAGGCAGCGTTAATTCCCGAAACAGTGATAAATCCGTTCCCGCTCCCGCACCACATATTTGATAACCTGCAATCTTATTTTATGGAGTTACTTAAAAACAAGAGAAGGGTTTTCCTGAACTATAGTGAGGTCCACGTTATAATTGCAGTTGTTGAAGATAGGAGAAAAACGTTGCCGAACCTCTGTCTTGTCAATGCCTTCTAAAGACGGAAGCAGATACAGGTTTATCGATGTAATATTAATTGTTCATTTTCGTTTAAAATGATCAATTATATTCTATCAAGCTGTAAATTATATTTTTTTAAGAATTTCATAATGCATTTACATAATTTAGATGAAATATTTTGTCAATTAATTATTAATTCTACATTGTTAAAAGACGATCTGGCAACAGAGCAAAGCGCAAAAGAGATAGCGCTATCCGCTTTGTTGAATGATAGACAAGGATAGCAATACCATCGCTAATCAAATACTGCCATTATAACGTGGACCTCACTATAGAATCCTGAACTGGGGTGTACCTAGAACTATCCCAGCCCAAAGACACAGAGATCAGTATGGATTTAATAGAATATGGAGCAGAATGTTATGTGAAAGTTGTTGTTTTAATTCAAATATGATCCCAAATCAAACATATCGTCAAATTATCCTTGTTGACCGAAGCGAAGATGAGGTCTTAGTTTCGACTCGATCGGCTTTTGTCTGTTTGTTTGTTTGTATCGCAGTTACAGTCGCAGTTATTGTCCGATTTGGATGAAATTTGGTATGCAAGTTCTTTGAAACAAGGCGCAGAAACGTATGTGTAACGACTTTTGGTAAGACCTCCAGGTTATTTGTAATATTTAAAAACCGTTGAATAACCTCAAAAGTTACTTTTTCGTGTCTTTGAAGATACAGCAACTCATGTTCCTACTTTTTTGCAACCACTGTTACCAGGGCATGGTGTCCAAGGCGGTTAACCTAGCGCCGCAGTGCAGGATGATTGCTCACAGCTTGGGGTTGTTGGCATTTGAGATGGGTGTCTGGCTTGGAAGTGTTTCGGCCACATTGCAGGATGACTGTTAACGGTTGCCGGAAGATCAACAGCTGGGTTTTTTCTTTATTTTTCGTGATAGAGAAATTCTGATTGCAGATTCGTTCTCAGCGACCCCAAGTTTAGCCTGAAGGCTCAGAATGTCAACAATGTTTTTAAATAATTAAAAACCATCAGGAAAAGTCATTAATATGGTAGTACACCACGTTTCTGGAAACTTTTTACTGTGAGACTGGAGTTATTATTGATTATAGGTAACACAAAAATCAAAATATCGTGAGAAAGAAAACTGCTGATGAACGCGAATAAGACCGCCACTCCATTGTTTTATTGTCTCGGCTGCTTGGCTGAGCCTGGCTGGAGGGATCAAATAACTGACTGGATTGATCTTCGTCTGTCCGCTAGGCGGAACTACGCCGACCATTGCTGGGTGGAAGATGTTACTGCGGCCGCTAGCATTCCCACCAACGCTGCTATTATTTGCTGTCTCAGCGCCTAGTCCGAGTCAGACAAACATCCAGCCTGCACTGTGGAGCTAGCTTTAGAGCGTAGTTTGTCACACTGTGGGACCCAGGTTCAAATCTCGTTCCGACCAGATTTTTTTGCAGAAGATACTAATTGTTTTATCTTATTCTAATAATATATCATTATAAAATTATCATTATGACTATATATAATAATTAAATTGAATCATCTTATTATTATTATTAGATTGATTTATCAAATTAATTGGATAAATTATTTTAAAAAAATCTTTAATATCAATACATAAATAACTATCATTATCTATGTTACAGATAACTCAACTATTTTAGTTGTGGACAATTTTTATAATCATAAAAATTAATCAAATAATAAATCAACAAGGTATTTTAGTTGTAGACAATATTTAACATCATAAACATTTCTTTAATCTCCAACTTCTTTTATTCATAACTATCAGTTATTATTTTAGTTATTTGTTGACCGAAGCGAAGATGAGGTCTTAGTTTCGACTCGATCGGCTTTTGTCTGTTTGTTTGTTTGTATCGCAGTTACAGTCGCAGTTATTGTCCGATTTGGATGAAATTTGGTATGCAAGTTCTTTGAAACAAGGCGCAGAAACGTATGTGTAACGACTTTTGGTAAGACCTCCAGGTTATTTGTAATATTTAAAAACCGTTGAATAACCTCAAAAGTTACTTTTTCGTGTCTTTGAAGATACAGCAACTCATGTTCCTACTTTTTTGCAACCACTGTTACCAGGGCATGGTGTCCAAGGCGGTTAACCTAGCGCCGCAGTGCAGGATGATTGCTCACAGCTTGGGGTTGTTGGCATTTGAGATGGGTGTCTGGCTTGGAAGTGTTTCGGCCACATTGCAGGATGACTGTTAACGGTTGCCGGAAGATCAACAGCTGGGTTTTTTCTTTATTTTTCGTGATAGAGAAATTCTGATTGCAGATTCGTTCTCAGCGACCCCAAGTTTAGCCTGAAGGCTCAGAATGTCAACAATGTTTTTAAATAATTAAAAACCATCAGGAAAAGTCATTAATATGGTAGTACACCACGTTTCTGGAAACTTTTTACTGGTGAGACTGGAGTTATTATTGATTATAGGTAACACAAAAATCAAAATAATCGTGAGAAAGAAAACTGCTGATGAACGCGAATAAGACCGCCACTCCATTGTTTTATTGTCTCGGCTGCTTGGCTGAGCCTGGCTGGAGGGATCAAATAACTGACTGGATTGATCTTTCGTCTGTCCGCTAGGCGGAACTACGCCGACCATTGCTGGGTGGAAGATGTTACTGCGGCCGCTAGCATTCCCACCAACGCTGCTATTATTTGCTGTCTCAGCGCCTAGTCCGAGTCAGACAAACATCCAGCCTGCACTGTGGAGCTAGCTTTAGAGCGTAGTTTGTCACACTGTGGGACCCAGGTTCAAATCTCGTTCCGACCAGATTTTTTTGCAGAAGATACTAATTGTTTTATCTTATTCTAATAATATATCATTATAAAATTATCATTATGACTATATACAATAATTAAATTGAATCATCTTATTATTATTATTAGATTGATTTATCAAATTAATTGGATAAATTATTTTAAAAAAATCTTTAATATCAATACATAAATAACTATCATTATCTATGTTACAGATAACTCAACTATTTTAGTTGTGGACAATTTTTATAATCATAAAAATTAATCAAATAATAAATCAACAAGGTATTTTAGTTGTAGACAATATTTAACATCATAAACATTTCTTTAATCTCCAACTTCTTTTATTCATAACTATCAGTTATTATTTTAGTTATTTTTTAATTGAATTTTCAGTTTATTAGGTACAATAATTATTGTATTGTATGCATTTTTCGTGTATTTTTGTGTCGCTCTACAGTGTCAAGTTTTTTGTTTTCCTTTTGGTATGAGATCGGAAGCCGATTTTTGAGCATTAACATTCTGCATAGGCATAACAAGCCATAACATTGAATCCACTTTTCATGAAAAACATCATTAGCAACCTCCTGTCATTGTCACCAACAAACTCATCTTATTTAGAATCATTTTCCATCTCACCATCGTCTGTGAGACGATTAAATCTAAATTGCCTACTGCATATTCCATTTTTCCGTCAGTTGACCGATTTCTTATAATTAATTATTAGAAAAGTTGTAATATCTATTTATATAATATATATAAAAATAACACTCACTAATCACTTGAAATTGTCAAATAATGATGAACTTTGAAAATTCTGATATACTCTAGTTTAGGATGATTATCATGGCATGTCAATAAATCAGATTATGTTGATCAAATCGATTAAATTGTCTAGCTAGATAAAATTTCTAGCTGATTCATTATGATTACACAGCTGGAAATAATTCTGTCTCTCTCCCACACAAGCACACGCATCTTCTGTTATCGAGAGACGACGAAATTATCATCTGTTTTCCAAGGATGAATTATTCTTTTAATGTCGTTCAGCGAGTTTTCCAAAGAATGAGACCTAGTGCAATCGAATCTTTATATCATAAACCTAATATGTTCCAAATTTCGTAAAAATCGTTAGAGCCGTTTTCGAGATCTGTAAAACATAAGTAGCCAGATATAAAAATAATCAGATATATAAATACAGAAATTTCTCGCTTAATATAATAGGATATAATAAAGTGGCAGAACTCAAATCTTGTTTAGAAACCTCCTCAACTTAATGTCAACATGACAAAATTGGACTGTTTATTAATTTAGTTAACATTTTAACCATATGTTTCGAAGAGGTAGTCTCTCTAGATTATAGTTCTATATTAAATTGTGGTATGTACATTTCAATTATAATTATATTCATGTCCCATGAAGAAAATTTGAAATTCGGGCTTCGAGGTGCACGAAATAGATATTTTTAGAATCTATGTGCAAAATTTTTATATCAAATTTATTTCCGTTTTTCCGGTATGCAATCCACAGGTTGACATGTTTTGATGCGAACAAACGAACAAACACAACCCTACTCTCTCTTATTATATAGAAAACACAAAGTGTTGTAACAAACGGCAAATATACAAATAAAATAAAAACAGTTTGTTTGATAGAATTTTCTTGTTTGTTTTAAAGGGCCGGAATAGATCGGCTATCAGCCGTCCACTGCTTCCTGGCGGTGCGCCGTCAGTGGACTCCGCCTGAGCTGGGCGGGGCTCGCTTCAGGGAACTCGCCACAAATGCCGCGCAACATCTCGCCAACAACCAGGACCTCGATGGAGCAGTGCATCTCTTGCAACATGCTGTGAGTATAGTGAGGTCCACGTTATAAGGGTAGTATTTGTTCAACATTGGTGTTGCTATCCTTGTCTATCATTCGACAAAGCAGATATCGCTATCTTGTTCTACCTCTTGCAACGTTTCCAGATCGTTTTTTAACAATGTAGAAATACAATTAATTAGCAAAATATTTAATCTCAGTTATGAGAATAATTATAAGATCGCTAAAACATATATATTCTTGACGAATATAATATAATTGATAATTTTAAACAAGAATGAACAGTGAATATTACATCAGACACACCGGTTTAAACTATACTCTATAGAAGGCAGTGGCAATACAGAGAATCGGCGACGCATCTCTCCTATCTTTCTCCACCTCAACTATAAAGTAGTCTTTCACTATAGTTCGACTGAACCTCATCATATGAACTGCAGATTAGTAATTACTAATTACTGTCCACCGCTCATAACTTGGCTTCTGAGGTTTGAGGCGTAGGGGGGAAATTAACGAGTGGCGCCATGTTGTTGACGACTCGGTAGTGTAACTACAAAACCTAAACAGCAGCTGACCGGAGTAAACGTCGAAATGTTGTGTTATTTTTTCATTAAGTTAGTAGCCGTTTTAAAATAGTTATAGCGATTTATTAAATTAAGTAACTTAACCATTATCCCTGTTATATTGTCATAAAATCCATCCTTTTTAGTACATCTTATAATAAGTCTAAGCGAAGTGATATTCAGAAAAAACAATGATTTTTTAGTTTCATCGAAAAAGTTGAATTCTGAGTAGAAAGTTGAACTTGAATCTTAAACTCTATTATTTTATGTAACGACTAAAAACGTTAGGATGTAATTTTACTTATAGATCGCTGGTTAAATTACAAATTTGGTGATGGAAATTGCTCAATTACATTTGGTGAAGGCAAATAGACCACAGCGTTTGTGTACTCGCTATATGGCTCTCCAGTGCCATATGTCACGCCTAAAACTAGATCGACTGCATTCCTTCCAGAGGCCAAGTTACGAGCGGTGGACAGCACTCTATTCTACCGATTACGGCAGCAAACCTTCCTATTTTAAAGTGAACGCCATTCAGTTAGCTGATGTCATAGTAGAGCAAATTTGGTCTCGTTAGAGAGGTCAAACCATAAAGTTTTTTCCCCGACATGTTCAGTCGCCATCATGCATCGGAGCAATGAGAAGCGTGCATTTGCCGTTGAGACTTATTTTTGGAGCGGATGTTCTGTGATCTCAACCCAGCGCGCATTCCGAAATTGCTTTAATTTAGACCCTTTGGCTACTGTCTCTGACCGGAAATCAATCCTTACGTGGGTCACTACGTTCAGAAAAACTGCAAGTGCGACAAAATGAAGAACTGGGGCCTATTTCACAAAGGTACAAGTATTGTTACCAACCATGGTTGCGAACAAGTACTTGTAGTTACAAGTTTACAAGTACTCACGTTTCACAAAAATTCATGATCTACAAGTTCACAAGTTTACAATTTTACAAGTCTACGAGTACTTCAATTGTAAACATAACCTATTTTCATGTTAATTTTCTTTTTTCATCCTTTATAAAGGTTACTTGTACTTTTCAATGATTACTTTGAAAATATTTGAAAGCAGTATAATGTTTTTTGTAGTCTACATCATTTATTGCTGAATTTGTAACCTACACAGTATATGTACTCTGTATTTATATATAGTATATGTACTATATATAATGTGTATTATATATACTGTGTATATATACTATAGTACACATAACCTATGAGGTAACACATTAATAACTATTTTGGAAATTTATTAAATTCAATTTCCTGATGCATATATTTCCAAAATAATGAATTATAGAGGAATATAGGGCATCTTTGATTATTAGAAATATTTATTGAATATTTAAAATCATTTTAATGATCACTTGTAAATCCTTAACATAGCTTTCCACTTCGGTAGAAATTTCATAGTTACGAACAAGTAATTTTGACAAAAATGTTGTTGGCTACAATGAAAATCTTTGTGAAACACTTGTTCGTAACAAGCAAATCACTTGTAACTTGTGGAAATTCATTGTAACTACAATTTACAATTCTGCGTTTGTGAAACGCTGTTCTCCAAAACCATGGTTGGCAACAAGACTTGTAACCTACTTGTACCTTTGTGAAACAGGCCCCTGAAGTCCCTCGGCCCATTAGGTCACCTGAGAACATTGAGGCAGTGAGAGTTTCAATGTTATGATCACCACAGCGTTCTTCGCTTAAACATGCGTCTGTTCTTGGACTTTCCGATCGTTCTGTGAGACGAATTCTTTATGATGATCATCATTTCCATCCATACAAGATGGCAATCGTGCAGGAACTTTCTGAACGTTACTTCAATAGAGGGAACACTTTCCAGGACGCCTCATCTCAATTATGAGCGATTCGGAGAGGCCAACCCGATCTCGCGATTTGAACCCTTGTGATGTTTTTCTATGGGTTCTTTGAACCCCTTTTTAATGTGAACCGTTCAAGACCCTACAAGATTTGAAGACCAATATCAGTGGAGAAATTGCTAACATAACGCCTGCAATGCTGGCAGGAGTCTTGACGAACGCCAGAAATCGGTTTACTCAGTGTATAGGGAATTAGGGACGTCACCTACCTGGTTTGATATTCGAAACTAATTGAAACAAAACTTTATATATGTGTATGCATTACAAAGAGTAAATACAAACATTCTGATCCATACAAAGAGTTTTATTTACTTAAAAAAATGAAGTTTCGCTGCCGCACTCTGTATACAAATTATAAAGTTCTGGGAGCCAACAGACGATGTAAACGAGCATGCGCGTGCGTTAGTGAAGCAAGACCGATTCTTGAGCAGAATTTTTTTTTAGATAGCTTCCCAGAGACTCTAATTAGAGTATAGGAATTGTCAAAAGATAGTTCTGGTTGCACAAAAGCCGGTTAAATTTTAATCGTGATTAATTCCACGAGAACCAATCAGAGAAGCCGTCTTATCAAAAAGGCCTTCTCTGATTGGTTCTCGTGAAATTAATCACGGTTAAAATTTAACCGGCTTTTGTGCAACCGGGCCAGAGAGTATAAAATAGTTTCAAATGTATTACATTCTATAGTGAGGTTCACGTAATATTAGCAGTGGAGAAAGATAGGAGAACAGTGTTGCCGATTCTGTGCATTGTCACTGCCTTCTATTTATTTATTTGTGGATACAATCACAAATCATATGAATATGATCGGAAAAAACTAATAGGCATTGCCCAAAAATATTATGTTTCAAATTTTTGATACTGAATAACATGTCCAAAAATAGGCTATGTTTTCACTGCTGAAAGGATATCTGATGTAATATTAACTGTTCAATACCGTGGACCGAGCTTCCCTCTGGAGTACAAAAGCATAAAAAATGTATTATGAAAGAAGAAATTATAATAGCATTCATACAGAAATGTTCTATCCATTCACAGTAAATTGAGATTAATTCCCAAAGGGAAGGCAAAGATTTCCCTCACAAAGGCCCAGTTGCACAAAAGCCGGTTAGATTTTAATCCTGATTAACTTCACGTGAACCAAATCAGAGAAGACCATTTCAAAAAGATGGATCTACTGGAATTAATCAGGATTGAAAATAAACCGGCTTTTTTGCAACCGGCACCAAGTACCTGATTGAATGATTACAAAAGTTCAACAGCTGGGTCATAATTTTGACACAGTCCCACACACATGAACTCGCTCACTCACTTCCATCACCAACAGACGACGAAATAATTATTATCAGCTGTTTTTCCAAGGATGATTGATAATTATCCTTTTAATGTCCTTCAGCGAGTTTTCCAAGGGATGAGACCTAGTTCAATCGAATCTTTATATTATAAACCTACTATGATCTGAATTTCGTGAGAATCGTTAGAACCGTTTTTGAGATCCGGTGAAATACAAACATATAAACATCCAAACATCTAAAAACAGAAGTTGCTCGTTTAATAGTATAGGATTCTTGTTTAGAATAATCAATTATGCTTTATTCGACAAGAAAATTCATTTTCCAATGGTTTTCTTATTAGAAATCCTCAATTTTCTGTGCTATAATTCTAAAAATCATTCATTCTTCCACAGGGTTACAACGCGACAGAAGAGTTGAAAAATATCTGTCTGACAACACTGAATGCAGGCTTGAGAGAGTTCTTGATAAAAAACGTGGAAGACATCCTAGATGATGAAGAGGAAGAGAACTATATGTTTTTATCTCTAGTCCTGGATGTTATGATACCGTAAGTCTCATTATTATTCATAAACTGCAATATTCATAATACTTACTTACTGCGGTGGCCACTTGTACCCCAGTCGATATTAGCCTCATCAACTAAGCCTCTCCAAAAGTTTCGGTCACCCACGTCCTCCTCTTTTAGGCCCATCCTCCTCATATCTTTTCGGAGCTGGTCTCACCATCTAGTTTTTGGCCTTCCAGCTGGTCTACTTTCTATAGGATTATTCCTCAGTACACTGTTTGTCAGAGCGCTTTCTTCTTTCCTCAGAATGTGTCCCGTCCACCGTAACCTTCTGCTTTTAATCTCACCCACTATGTCTGGTTCATTAAATAATTGGCGTATTTCATAGTTGTGCTTGATTTTCCAAACTCCGTTCTCTAGTCTTGGGCCAAAAAATTTTCGAAGAATCTTGTTTTGAAAAACAATGGTCTTTTTATTAAAATATTCATAATAAGTAATTTAATCACAAAATAAAACAAAACAAAATTGTAGTTTTTATGGCAAATGTAAGTTAAGTTGCGAAGAAGTTCTTTGCAATTATTAATTATTTATTTATTTATTAATTCACAGTAGTCTGCTACAATCATTTAAAGTAGTTAATATTCACAGATAACTTTTAAAAATTGGTCCATTAGAAATGAAATTCACACTAGTCTGCTATAGTAAATTACAATCTATTGTGAATGACATATATTGCTGTTCTATTGAAATATATTTATTTGAAAATTTACATATTTGTGGGCACCAGGAACTGAATCCCATTATATTGCTGTTCTTTTAGAAATTGCAATAAAGAATTTGACTATTGCCAGTCTGAAATATTGAATAAATATTTTTTGACTTAAATTTTCAGGTATGAGGCACAATTTTCATCTGATGCAGGGGAGGAAGTTCCGAAAAATTTCAGCTTGACAATCGCGAATGCGAAATCATTGAGCCAGGAGCAGAAGGCAATTATTCTCACTGGACTTTACTTCAAGACATGGGGTGAGCTCCAATGAATACATATTTTTTCAATTATTCATTATTTTTACAAGGAAGCACTGACCGGGAGAGAAAAACTAAGGATACTCCTTCTACTATTTCTCTCCCAAATTTAGCTAATGAATGAATGAATGGAATTAGTGTAATATCTTTATAACCATCGGCTAAATATTTATTTGCTGGCATCAATAAGTTCTAAAATGTTATGTAAACTTCGATTTGGAGACCAATGTTCCAACCGGTCAGACCTTAGATCAGTTATAGAATAGACACGCTGGGAAGTCTAGCCTCTGAAGCCAACATCTACTACCATATCGCCAAATCGTGACGTCATCATCGGATAGAAAACTTTCAGATTGTGTCTATTTCAGAAGGATGTAAATTATTATTCATTAAAATGGTAAACTCCCGCTGCGCTCCCGCTGGAATAGACACAATCTGCCATGGAAAACAATGTAAACAAACTCTACAGAAAAGTTTTCTATCCGATGCTGACGTCACGATTTGGCGATATGGCAGTAGATGTTGGCTTCATCGACTTTCAGTATTAATATACAATGGGCCGTGTCTATTCTATAACTGGTCTAAGGGTCAGACTGAACAAAAATTCCAGACCTTTTGACTTGAGATGATACATATAAAACAACATGATATCAATAAATACTTGGAAGATGTGAATGAATCTCAACTAATGAATCTAATAAAAAGTATCCTGTATCCATTATGGAAATCAATCAGGTATCTAGAGGGATCTCTTGAACTATAGTGGCAGTGTTATAATGGCAGTGTTTGATTAGCAATGGTATTGCTGTCCTTGTCTATCATTCAACAAAGCTGATAGCGCTATCTTTTTCACGCTTTGCTCTGTTGACTTTCCGGAACGGGACGTAGTCGCCCCGTTTAGTCCATGTTTAAATTAAATTTCGCAAAACTATAATTTTTAACATAACATAAAATAAAGAGAAAATGCTGTAAATTTTCAGCTATTTTGAATTATTTAGGAATGTGACATTTCGTCAAGGAAAAACGTTCTAATTATAGAAATGAGAAAATAAAGATTATCATATAAAAACTACGACTACGCCCCGTCTCGGAAAGCCAATTTTCTGACTCCAGCTGTTTAAAGTCTAGAACTTAGCCAAATCCCGAGCTCGGACACCAGCCCTTAATATTGCATCAGTAAACCGGTATCAGTTACCCTCCATAGAAGGCATTGACAATACAGAGGATCGGCAACGTTGTTCTCCTATATTTCTCCACTGCCATTATAACGTGGACCTCACTCTAGCTAGCGCACATATCGAACTGTTCTCTACCGCAAGATATAAAATTTTTGTAACATGTGGTTATCAAATAAATCCATTAAAAAAACTATTTGTTTAATCACAATCTTAACTTGAATAAATTTGTAATTTTTATCAAATCAGCTGAATTTATGCCGGTTTCAGATGCTCTACTATTGGACAAGTTGGACGCTAGTACTTGTTGGAAGTATCTGGTTGGGACCAACCGTTTGGATCTGTTGAAACTGTGGATTAAAAAGGACGGGAATGAGTCGACCAGTTGTCCCAATTGGCCTGGTGAGCAATTCGACCAGTGGCCCATAACTCAACAAATGGTCGACTGGATTCCCGAGGCTGATAACTGTTTGGAGAGCACACGGCAGATTCTACTGGATTGGCTTGCCTGGTGGGTACAATTTATTATTGAAGGAGCGTCAGCGAGCTCTCACTTTTGACTACTAGAGGCCAAAGTCGTTCTACGTCTGTTTGTATGTTCTACAAAAGCTTTAGAAAGAATTGATCAATCAGCCTCAAATTTTTAACATGTATTCTACGAACCTTTTTACTGGTTAAGCTCGTTGGACAAGAATTCGTCTTTAATGGATTTATCCATAAAATACCATTGAAAGTACATAAGAAAAAAAATTGTTGTGATTTAGTCTGCTGGAGAATTTATTACCTGTAATTACTACAGTTTTTCCATTCATTCATAACAGCAGCTGAGGCTATTTGGGAGCTATCACACAGACAGTCCTTCATGCTCTGACACATGATTTCAGCTGGTTAATGTACAACATAATCTACGACTTTTACATCAATAAACTGATACGGGTTGAGATATCATTTTCATTCATTTTCTTTTGGATACTCTGTATCGAAATCATGTATCTATCACAAGACCAACTTCTCATTTGAATAAATGAATTTGGATTCATATGAAGGACAGAAATGTTGAAAAGACAGAGTAATTTTCCATTCCAAATAGGATCCCCAATGAAACCTACTGTCAAATTATTCTTGTAAAAGAAATATTCAGCTGTTTTCATAATTTTCACCAACTCTGTATGATTAAAAGTTGCGGGTTTCAAAGATTACAATACATCAGTTTTTGAGCGAGATCTCCAACCCAGGAAGTCACTAGTTATTTGTATACAATAGCCTACATTAGCATAGAATATCGGGGCACCGAGCTTCGCTCGTTATTTATTTATTGAATTTTGATAAACCGAACACAATTCTTTAAAATGATTGGGGAAGTACTAACAGGCACAGCCAAAAACTGTTTCTTTCCCGAATTTTGATTTATAAACTATAAATAGTCTAAAAAGTAGGTTATGTTTCATACACTTGAATTCAGGTTCAATTTTCTGTTCAAACATTTGAAAACAAAAAAATTATAATTTCGATTATTTACAAACCAAATTGAATAACAAAATAACACTCACTAATCACTTGAAATTGTCAAATAATAATCAACATTGAAAATTATGATATACTCTAGTTTAGGAGGATTATCATGTCATGTCAACAAATCAGATTATGTTGATCAAATCGATTGAGTTGTCTAGCTAGATAAAATTTCTCGCTGATTGATTATGATTACACAGCTGGAAATAATTCTGTCTCTCTCCCACGCAGGCACATGCATCTTCTGTTATCGAGAGACGACGAAATTATCATCTGTTTTCCAAGGATGAATTATCCTTTAAATGTCTTCCAGCGAGTTTTCCAAAGAATGAGACCAAGTGCAATCGAATATTTATATCATAAACCTACTATGTTCCAAATTTCGTGTAAATCGTTAGAGCCGTTTTCGAGATCCGTAAAACATAAATAACCAGTTATATAAATACAGAAATTGTTTGCTTAATATAATAGGATAAATAACAAATTCTCAAATTACAATGCAAGAAACAAGAGATATTGTAATAGCGCTAAATCCAATGAATTCAATTTATACTAGTTTGAATTCAATTCAACTTATACTAGTTTCTCAATTTCTTGATGAATAAATAACTGGTTTTGCCAATTTTAAGTCGTTTTATCTGATATGGATAACTATTACATCACCTACCTCTACTAGAATATTTATTTTTGAACAGTCCCATGTTTACATGTTTATTAAATGATTGTGTACTGGTTGCCATTAGTTGAGGCTACTAATGTCCCTGTGTGATGAACGGCATTTTGTCCGAACTCTAGTAGTGGCGGTCATTACTGGCAGACACAAGTGGACACCACTAATGACACCAATTTGAGTTCTATTTTAGTATTGTCTTGAAATATCTTCTTGTTGGTTACAGTAAATGGGTTATTAACCCAAAACAAGTGGACACTAATGAACCTTTGAGCTTTTACTTTATACTTTTACTTTTGTAATGGGGTTATTACGATTGGAAATATACTGGGGGTATTTTATGTATGATATTCTATTGAGCTGGTAATTTAGAGTTTTTAAATTGAAAGTTCAATGAACAGTATTTTGTCTTTTTTTATTTTGTCCCTAAATTCAATTATTGTTTTGAATATCCATCAATTATGTAAGCAAGATGGGGAACGGTGGGAGAAGCCCCCACCAAATATGTAAGGAGGGAAAAGAACTATGATAACAAAAGAGAACAGAATAACTAGAACTTTAATTAATTGGTATCTTTCGGTTTTACATGGTTGAATATGATAAATATTAATTTTCCTTTATTCCAAAAAGGTAAAATATAAATAAATATACAAACACAATATTAAAATGAAATTAATGGGGAAAACATTCGCTTGCTGCTAATGATGATTCAATCTTTGTGGTTATGAAAATTAAGAAAAATGATCTTGTCCATTAGTCACCTACCTTTTGAAGATGGCTTCCCCCTTTGGCATTCACTGGTTTAATCGCGAATTTACAGTTAGTATTTTAGAAAACAAAAATTAACTGAACCAATGAATAGGCTCAGAACCCGTCTCCCTTAATAATACAATTATTTTTATACTGCCCGATCTGTGACAGAATAACTGTATTATAAAACGAAACGAAGTCTAGCCTTTTTCACTGGATCAGCCGGACTTACTCACAGTCCTAACGAACGAGCTCAGCCCAAAAGCTAAATTTTGGGTAATAATATAAACTCAGTCAATGCCAAACATGAAAGCCATTTCAAGTACATATTTTTATCTGTCGCACAAGTGGCACGTTTGTTATTAGAAACAGAGAGAAGCTAACGTTAATATTGACAACAAATAAAATAAACAATCTTTCTGTCGATGACAAAGATTGTTCAAAGACAAAATACTGTTCATTGAACTTTTAATTTAAAATTCTAAAATCATGATCAATATGAGATAAATATATGATTCATACTAGCCGTCAGGCTCGCTTCGCTCGCCATATCCGTCTAGCAAGGGGGCTCCGCCCCCTGGACCCCCGACTGGATCGTCCAAGAATGAGATCAGCAGGCTCGCTTCGCTCGCCTGCATTTTTCATTTGAGCATTTTTATCATATGTTAGGATAATCCAGTCGGGGAACCAGACTAAACGTCTGGCTAAACGGATATGGCGAGCGAAGCGAGCCTGATGGCTAGTAATATAATATTTCCAGGATTGAAGTAGCAGTGCCCAATCAATTTTTCCGCGATAAATGCATTTAAATCTTCAACTTGGTGCCAACCTAACAAAGTCAACTCAACTTAATGCCAACCTGACAAAATTATTAATTTAGTTGCCAGTTAACAACTGTTTCGAAGAGGTACTCTATCTAGATTATAGTTCTATAGTAACATATGATATGGAAATTTCAATTATAATTAAGGGATTGGGAGAAGAAGAATATACATGCTAAAAGACGAAATTTAAACCCTTAAAAACAAATACCCTTAAAAACAAACCCTTAGAGTTGAAATATTGCCAAAAGATTTCTTAGTGCGCCTCTAAAGGGCCAACTGAACATACCTACCAAATTTGAACGTTTTTGATCCGGTAGATTTTTAGTTCTGCGAGTGAGTGAGTGAGTGAGTCAGTCAGTGAGTGAGTGCCATTTCGCTTTTATATATATATATATAGATAATAATATATGTCCCATATGACCAGGTGGCAAAAAAATGAATATATTAAATGATATATTATCAGATATACCGGGATGACTTGAATTATGCTATCTACTTCAGAAGCCGGTGTAAATATAGGGTGAAACAGAATAACGGGAACTTTTAAAAACATTAGTGGGAAGGGCAAAAATGATTTTATTCAAACTAATGTAAAGTTCAAGACTTGCCATTTGAGAATTATTAATAACATCTATCACTTTTTGACAATTACTTCTTCAAGATGGCTTCCTCTGCACGAATACACTCTTGAAATCTGTGTTGAGATTCCTGAACGATTGCTGCAACATTTCAGCTGGGATATTGTTAATTTCATTTTGAATTGTCTGTTATGATTCAACCACAGTTATTGGTCAAGTTGTGAAAACGTTTGATTTGAGATAGCTCAACAAACAGAAAAAACACAGATTTCAAGAGTGTATTCGTTCAGGAGGAAGTCATCTTTAAGAAGTAATTGTCAAAAAGTGATAGATGTTATTAATAATTCTCAAATGGCAAGTCTTGAACTTTACATTAGTTTGTATAAGATCATGTTTGCTCCTCCCACTAATGTTTCATGGCGTTTTTAAAAGTTCCCGTTATTCTGTGTCACTCTGTATAAAACTTGGTAACCCTGCCGTCCAATGATTTCCACTGGCTGTATAACGTGAATCTTACTATAGTTGTTCTCCCTGTTTTCAGGGTAGTTGATAGGAATTAATTTTGATTTTGTTCAATATCATCAATATTCTTATTTCGAGGGTAGTTGATAGTTTAGTTTAATTAGAAAATTTTGATTTTTTTCAATATTATCAATTATTATTGACCGAACGAAGTGAGGTCTAAGATTCAAGTCGACGGTTTGGCATTTCTCTTAATGTTTATATATTTATATGTTGCGCATTTACGGCGAAACGCGGTAATAGATTTTCATGAAATTTGACAGGTATGTTCCTTTTTAAATTGCGCGTCGACGTATATACAAAGGTTTTTGAAAATTTTGCATTTCAAGGATTATATAAAAGGAAAAAGGGGCCTCCTTCATACGCCAATATTAGAGTAAAAATCAGACTATAGAATAAATTATTCATCATAAATCATCTGACAAGTGATTACACAGATGTGTGGAGAAGCCAGTCTATTACTGTGATTGTATAAGGTCTATAGTTTCAATCAAAGACAGGTATGCATCTTTAAGCTGGGTTTACACCAAAGTTATTAACAAAATGGTTATAACTTTATCCTTATAGATTCTATTAGATTGAACGGAAGTTGACAAACACATATGTTCATCATGTGTATGATAAGCTATGTTCAATCTAATACAATCTAAAAGGATTGAGTTATTAACATTTTTTAAAATAAATTTTGGTCTAATCGCAGCATTAAGGTCTTTGGTTTCAATATTTTGTTTTGCAGTCATGGTATTTTATGCGTGCCCATCAGTATCAATATTCTCACATTCGAAAAAACTAATTTAATAGGTGAATAAAAATAAACAAATGAACTAAATAATGCTGGAGAAATTATAATATTTTTTATTCTAAAAAATTAATTTTCATCAGATAGAAAGATCATCATGGAACTGGATGAATTATATAATATGAAATACAAATTCAAACATGAACTGAGTTTGTTAACATTTGAAACAGTTGACGTCTGGTACTTGTGGATGAGAATACTGCGTGAGGTCTACTGTTCACAGAACTACTAGTTATAAATATAATAATAATTTTTGTTGTAGAACTGACAAATCATGGCTGCAGCTGTGGAAAACGTTTACGAAAGTTAATGAAAGTGACTGGCAGCAGGAGTTTGTTCTAGAGCTGGTTGTAAAAACCGCCTCTTTCATCTCTAATGGAAACATGGACGCCTATCTGCTCAGTCATCCCTTTGTAGCGCTGGCAATCGCCATTCTTCAGAATAAGGTGAATTTTTTATTTTCATAAAAATCATTCAACATCTATCCTATTATATTAAGCGAGCAATTTCTGTATTTTTATATTTGGTTATTCATATTTATATGTTTATATTTATATATGTATATATTTATATCTGGTTATTTATATCCAACGGATCTCGAAAACGGCTCTAACGATTTTCACGAAATTTGGAACATAGTAGCTTCATGATATAAAAATTCGATTGCACTAATGTGCGACATAAATTACTTTTAACATGAAGAGGAGAAACCCAATTCTCCCTCCACAGTTTGTAGCATAGTCACAGACGGACATCCTGCGCACAATTGGATGCGCCGTGTCATTTCGCTTCAGGTTCTTGTGATGAACACATCTCCGTAACATACACAAACATATCACTTTGGAACATTACCAGTGGAGGGGGAGCGAAGCGTTACAAAGCTCTCTCACACCGACACAAAAGAAGGAGAATGCTGCTAGGTAGTGGGAGAGATTAGTGGAGGATAGAGCATCGGACCTCTCCGTCTTTGAGAAAGAGCCGTGTTAAAAGAAATTTATCTCGCACTGTAGGTCTCATCCCTGGGAAAACTTGTTGAAGGACATGACAAGGATAACAATTATTCATCATTGGAAAAACAATTGATAATTTCTTCATCTGTCATGAGATGCGTTGTTGGAGAGAAACAGATTTATTTCCAGCTGTGTAAATCAATCAGCGAGAAATATTATCTAGAAATTTTAATCGACTTGATCAAAATAATCTGATTTGTTGACATGACATGATAATCGGTCCTAAATAGACTATATCATAATTTTCAAAGTTAATCATTATTAGACAATTTCAAGTGATTAGTGGGTGTTATTTTGTTATCCCATTTTTTTGTAAATAATCTAAATTAGAACTTTTTTGTTTTTAAATGTTTGGAATGAAAATTGAACCTGAATTCTAGTGTATGGAACCATAGAGAAATAATAGCGTAAGTAGATATCCCATGGTATAGGACGTTTTATGTCGCAACTTTTGCTGTTATCCCAAGCCGATAGTCCACGTAGTTCTTTCCCGTGAAGCTGTGTGACGCTCGTAATCTCTCATACTGTGCCGTTCATACACTCTCATCCCAACAAAACAGTAAAAATCGACAGTAATCGGCTTGGGATAACAGTAAAAGTTGCGACATAAACGCCCTATACCTTGGGATATCTACTTACGCTATTTTTTCTCTATGATGGAACATAACCTACTTTCTGGACTATTTATAGTGTACGGTATAAATAAAAATTCGGGGAAGGAACAGTTTTGGGCTGTTAGTCCTTCCCCTATCATTTTGAAGAATTGTGTTCTGTTTTTAAATAGTTTATAAATAAATAACGAGCGAAGCTCGGTGCCCCTATATTACTATAATAAAGTAAAGAACTGGCTTATACACGTCCGAGATAGGAAAATTATGTTTGACGCATCATCAAGTCTGAACTACTGGACTGATTACCTTGAAATTTTGCATGTAGATTCTCAATTAACCGATGGTTATAGGCCTACTTTCAATTCTTCAAAATTTCATGACAGAGGTTTTGTTGAATGTCGATGGCTTCACAACAAATGATCTATGATTCAATATTTTTTATTTTAAAACTATACTCAAATTTCATTAGACGAGCTATTCTTCAAAAGATAGTACAATTTAAAAAGCACACATAGATAACATTATTCAGTTGGTTTCTTTTCATGAGAATGATGCCCACTTAAGGCCTAGACTTGTGCGTAGGAAGTGAGAGAGATTTGAAATTTGAGTGTGATTTTTGCTACCGTCCATAGCTACCGTGTTCAGCTACCGTCTATAGAAAGCATTGACAAGAAAGAGATTCGGCAACGTTGTTTCCTATCTTTCTAACGTGGACCTCACTATACAGGTGATTGTATAGGTAAGTTGTTTTTCTTGATTGTTCCAATGTATTTTTAAATTACTTCATTTAACAATCATTTTGAATTCTTGATGTCAATTTTGTGTTTTGTGTTTTTCAGTCGCTGGTTGACATTGAAGATGCACTTTCAATATCGCCGCTGTTGGCGGTGGGAGTACAGTCACGTGACGAGGTCGATTGCAAGAAGCAGACCTCGCTGTACGCTCTGTTGTCGGGGACCACTGCATTCCAAACCGACAACCTGTTTCAGTGGCAGCGGAAAAGGTACATACAGAGTGTCCCACAAATGGCGTAACAGCCGAAGACCATACTTTCTACATGTAAATTGCAACAATGTCCAGTGAAATTTTCTCATATCGACTTTAGTTTTCGAGATTTATTGATATTTTTGAAAAAGGGCTACTTACCGTCATTGAAACGTCAGTAACTATAGTGAGGTCCACCTTAAAATGGCAGTGTTTAGTTAGCAATGGTATTGCTATCCTTGTCTATCATTCAACAAATAGGATAGGGATATCTCTTTCTCGCTTTGCTCTGTGGCCAGATCGTCTTTTAACAAGGTAGAATTAATAATTGGTCCACCTTATAATGGCAGTGTTTGGTTAGCAATGGTATTGCTATCCTTGTCATTATAACGCGGACTTCACTATAGAAAATCATCAGTCAAAATATAATTATAAGGATATGGTTGTGAAAGTGAAGACATTTTAAACAAGATTCACATAATTTGTTCCTTTGTTTGAAGTTTTTGAACTTTTTATGAGCTCTCAATGTTTCACATTCATCGAGTTTAAAGCCAAATTTGAAACAGGTTTCTCTCGATTTTTTCAGGGTACCGTAACAATATACCGGGTGATTCAAAAAAGGACTTTACAACTTTGAAAATTCATAATCTTATTAAATCAAATCAAATCAAATCAAAATTGTTTATTGTCATTACAAAACAAATTGTATAACAAGGTCAGGTACATTTACAATTTATAACATTCTTCATTCATCAATACATGAATAAGTATGGTAACGTTTTGTAACACTAACAATAATAATAGTAATAACAAATCAACAATATAAAAACAGGACAACAACAATAATATTCTATATGTCTATAGATGTGTTATCAAGTGTCAAACATTCTACAAACTCATTAACACTATAGACACAAAGCTCACACAACATATCTTTCACGCATTTTTTAAAACTGCTCATATTTAATTCTCTGACTTCCGTTGGCAACAAGTTATAAATTTTCTTACCAAATTCATGAAAACTGTTCAGAGTTAGTTGTAAGTTACATTGACTTCTATGCAACAATGTCTTCTGGCGTGTTCCATAATTGTGAATGTAATTATTTGTCTGCATTTCATGCATGTAACTTTTTACATACAACAGACACTCAAGAATAAAAAGAGATGGAACCGTTAGTATTCTTAGCTCTCTGATCAAAGGTTTACAATGAGTTCTACAGTGGACATTAAAAATAGCTCTCACAGCTCTTTTTTGTAAAATCATGAGCTTTTTCATTTCAGACGAGTGTCCCCAAACCACTATGCCATATGACAAATGACTTTGAATGTGTGCATAGTAAATTGACAGCAATATATCAACATTGACAAAAGGTCTAAATTTCCTGATGAGAAATACACCCCTAGCAACTTTTTTACTTATATTTTCAATGTGTATGCCCCATTTCATGTTTGACTCTAACGTCACACCCAAAAACTTCACCTCCCCATTTTCTGAATAATTAGCCAAGGAAAAATTCATCGTTTGGGTTTTGTTGCTGTTCAGACTAAGTGAGTTGGCTGCTGTCCAGTCTTTTATAACAGTACTTGCATCATTTATAAAACGTTCAACTGAATTTAAACATTTATTATTTACCTGAATTGCCAAGTCATCAGCATACATGTATGTATTCACTCTATCGTCTCCTATCGCTAATGGTAAGTCATTAACATATATTATAAACAATGTGGGTCCTAATATGGATCCCTGAGGTACCCCTGATTTGAGAGGCAGATATGCTGAAAAGGACCCATTAAAATAAACCGATTGGTACCTCCCTGACAAATATTCTTTAAAAAGTTGTAAAGCAAACCGATCAAAGCCATAGTATTTCAACTTATATAACAATATATCATGGGATATTGTGTCGAATGCTCTACTCATATCATACCAGCTCCCCATGACCTTTTCTCTACTATCTAAAGCATCCACACAAGCTTTCACAAAATTACGAATTGCAGTATTGGTTCCTCTTTTGGATCTGAAACCATATTGTTTATCTGGAAAAAGCTGTTCACCCTCAAAATATTTAACTAATCGAGTATTCAGCAATATTTCAAAAACCTTAGCAATAATTGGTATGATTGACACTGGTCGATAGTTACTACAATCAGATTTAGTACCTCTCTAATCTAAAACAAGGTACAGAGCTGGTTTTGGTGTTGTTGTAAAGGAAAACACTTCAAGTTTTTTTACCTTGAACTAAGGATTTTCTATGTGACTTCCGTTGGTTATCCTGTAGACATTCCATCGATAGTCGATTTCTTCGCAGACTCGCACTAGCATTCCAGGTGTAACTTGCTCAACAGCAGCGAAAATCCTTGCTCTAAGTTCAGGTAGAGTGGCTAGCAAAGGAGGTACATACGCCATATCTTTTATGAAACCCCACAAGAAAAAATCCAGCGGTGTTAGTCTGGGGAACGAGGGGGCCATGCAATTGGCGCATTACGGCCAATCCACTGATTTGGAAAGCGGTCATAAAGAAAATCCCGGACGTTAGTCAGATAGTGTGGTGTTGCGCCATTTTGCATAAAGGAAACATTTCGTTCTCGGTCATTCTCATCGATCTGTGGTATCAAAAATTTTTGAAACATATCAAGGTACACTATGCCGTTTTTCAAAACAAAACACACAGCTAGCACGCTCGGGTCCAGTGAAGGCAGCTATCTTTGACGTAACTGCCGTTGTGCGGCGTGACCAGGCACTAGCTGACTACGCGAGTCAAAACTTGGAGTGTTTTTGTTTATAACAACACCAATACCAGCTCTGTACCTTTTTTAATAAGATTCATATGAATTTTCAAAGTTGTAAAGTCCTTTTTGAATCACACGGTATGTTCAATGATGAAAAATCTTTAACATTTATGCTTCTGCATTATGCAGGCCAAGATTGTACCCTAGTAGACTTCGTTTTCAAGAATTCCAGGTGCTTACTTTGAGGCAAACATATGTTAAAAGAATCATATTCATTATTCATTAATAAGAATAGTGATAAATTCAACTTAAGGAATAATCCATATAATTGGCGTCCCTCCAATCCATTACAATTTGATATTGACTTTACCAGCTTAAGTGTATGTAGACGTCAGTTTGAATATCAGTGTTACTTGTTTATAAATAAAGTCCCAACTGAATTACAAAATCCATACTGAATCTTATACTGGATTGGATTAGGATAAATGTTTATTTATCTTGGACTTTGTCACCTATAAATTTGGAAGAAAAATAGCACAATGACTACCTTATTATTTTATCTTCTATAATGTTATCTCATTAGTGTCATTTGCATTGTAAATGAATAAATAAATAAATTATCTAGGTTATATACATTATGTAGTGTTTCATTTTGTGTTATAAATTTTAAAAATATTTGTCATGGCTTCCTTGAATTGGTCATTTTGAGTTTGTCATTTGCTTGTGATTTTGTTACTTTGTCTTATCGTTTGTAAGTATTGAGAAGTGACCTGGTTTCCGTAATTTTATTTATTCTAGTGGTTTGAATAAGCTCTTTTTCTTTCTATTGACATGTTTGCTGTACCTAGTTATTCGAACACACTGTCGGCGCACAAGTTTTCTTTGCAGGTAGTGCCATTTTGTAAGTTAGAATATTTATTTTATCAATCTGTATTATTCTATGGCAAATAAATGAATTTGAATTTGAATATGCTTCTCTGCTTTTGTACTCCAGAGCGAAGCTCGGTGCCCCGATATTATTATTAAATTAAGCAGTATTAACAGTGTTTACTGATCTGTCCACAGATTGACACAACCGGAGAGCGATTCGCCGTTCCCCCATTTTGGCTGCAGTGAGTTGAGCGCCAAATTCGGTCACAAGCAGACGGTGCAGTATGTCGATTATCTGCACAATGCTCGACCCAGTTTCGCGTTTCTGCAATTCTTCCAGGAGAACAGTCGAGCTCACGGCAAAATTCCTGTCCGAATGTGAGTAGATGAAAATTTTCAATCGATATTAGAAGTGTAGCTCAGTTACTTTTGTGTAGTTGAGAAGTTGATATTGTGGTAATTATTCATATTAAATGAAAAAGATTAAGAGATTGTCAAAAATACTCTATAATAATAATAATTTATTTGCCAAAAACAAAATTACATTATAAAACTTACTATAATTTAAATTATACAATACAATTCGAATAATTTAAGTTTTTTACAATAGAACAAAATAAATATTACTTGTTGGCACAGCCGGCAAGGAAAATCTGAGCGCCTGCTGCGAGTTCAAAAGCTGAAAATGAACTATTACATTCGTGGAGACAAATAAAGAATATAATAAGAATTTCGGTTTTAAGACATAGTACAATTGATGAATATTCTGTGATTTTACATAATTGTGGTTGTTATACATATATATTTGGTTATTAGAATTTATACTTTAGGTAATGAGAAGTAAATGTGCTGTTTAGTCCAGTGATTTATTTCGTTTAAAAGAGTTTTTGTGATTTTATTACTGATGAATTTGAAAGGAATTTTATTAGAAAGTAGATTATAGTAGTATGTGAACTGGTGTCTACATACAGATAGTTTTATTAGATTGGCATTAAGTTATAATACTATAACTTACAAACAAGCAATACACAAACGGCTGACACAAACTTGTGGTTAAAAGTGAGAGTTTGTTGCGCTCGTTCGAACAAATTGTATGTAATGTAAAGTTGAGTAATGTTGATGATGAACTTATTCTAACTCTTGTTGAATGTGTGATATGAATTGAATTGAATGGGATAAGTCTATAATACTTTTTGTGTAGTTGAGAAGTTGATATTGTGGTAATTATTCATATTAAATGAAAAAGACTAAGAGATTGTTAAAAAACACAGATTTATTGATACTTAGAAAGACCGGTTTCGGTTATTACACCATTGTCAATCTCTGATAAACTCATTGTTTATTTATACTAAATTGAATTGAATGGGAAAAATCTATAATAGTTTTTGTGTAGTTGAGAAGTTGATATTGTGGTAATTATTCATATTAAATGAAAAAGACTAAGAGATTGTCAAAAACCACAGATTTATTGATATTTAGAAAGACCGGTTTCGGTTATTACACCATTGTCAATCTCTGATAAACTCATTGTTTATTTATACTAAATTGAATTGAATGGGAAAAATCTATAATACTTTTTGTGTAGTTGAGAAGTTGATATTGTGGTAATTATTCATATTAAATGAGAAAGACTAAGAGATTGTTAAAAAACACAGATTTATTGATACTTAGAAAGACCGGTTTCGGTTATTACACCATTGTCCAATCTCTGATAAACTTCGATATCAGTTTAAATTCTTCAAGATTTCATTACGTCAAGTTTTCATCTTCTAAAATAGACATTTGCGGAGCACGGGTTTGCTAGTCATGAATAAAATTGATGTGTTTGTTGTTGCAGGCAAAAGAGAGGCGCAAACGTGGCTCATGGCCTGGCGCTTCGCTGTGCGTTGGAGAGAGACAGAGATGTGCCGAGCGCCTGTGTGGCGTTCATAGAAATGCTAACAAGGAGCAGTTTGCCGTTGCGCGTCCATCTGGCCGCCATCAACGCCATCCGCCACTCTGATGACGTCAGTCACACGCAGTTGAGTGAGTATATTTTTATACAGAGTGAGTCATGTGTATGGGAACCCTTCAATAAATTGGAGACTGTTGTAGATATAATACTGTAACTTTCAGGAAAAGTTATTGGTCAAACACTAATTTTTGACGTACAACTGAATTCCAACCCCTCATAAGGGGGTGACTTAGGGGTTGTAACTCGAATATTTTAATTGTAAACACACATTGTGTGGTACATCATTTTCAAGGCCTTTCTAATACAAGAAAGATGACATCAATAAAAATATTCTATGATACTTTTATCCAAAATGGCGGCTGATTGAAGTTTGAGTTTTAAAATAAATAAATCTTAATCAGCCGCCATTCTAGATAAAATTAGAATAGAACATTTTTATTGATGTCATCTTTCCGGTTTTGTGAAGGCCTTTTAAATGATGTATCACACAATGGGTTTTTACATTCAAAATATTTGAGTTACAACCCCTCATTTCTTCAAAAACTAAAACTTCAATCAGCCGCTTTCAAACTTAAAAAGACCTTCAAAATGATGTACCATACAATGTGTGTTTACATTTAAAATATTCGAGTTACAACCCCTAAGTCACCTCATTATGAGGGGTTGAAATTCAATTGTAAGTCAAAAGGTAGAGTATCTGACCAATAAACTTACCCTAGAAGTTGCAGTATTATATCTACAACAGTCTCCAACTTATTGAGGGGTTCCCATACATATGACTCACTCTGTATATTACTAGAAGTTGACTAGAAGTCTTGATTGTTTGATAATCCACATGGAGTGGAGACATTTATAAGAGACATAGAGAGTGAAATCGTGCTCTCTCACGAACTGACACTTTACTCTAGAATTCATTTCTATTGGAGGTTATTGTTGGAATTATAGAATAATTGTGCATGTATCTCTATTTAACTGTATTTCTGTATTTGTATGGCTGGTCCATGAACAAATAAAATGATTATTTATTTACTAGAAGTTGACCCGTGCTTTCCACTGGGAAAATTTTGTGTTGTAAAATGCAATATCATTATGTCTATTGTATTATGTCAATGACGATGCCTATTGTACTGTGTTGTATTTAATGGCAAATAAATATTCTTATTCTAGGAAACATCAAAAAATAGAATAATTATTCATTAATTTGTCAGAATTACGTGGATAATCTACATCAGAGTTGAAAATTCGCAGCAAAATAAATGTATTTATCTTCGTCATGATTATGCACTCTTCACAAATGGTGGCAAAAACAGTGGCAGGGAAGTGCAATAGTATGTAGGTTGCACTCTATCATACTAGCATATATGTTAGGTTATATTATTTATAGTAGGCTATTTTATATTATTTTGCTTATAACTATTTCACTCTTCATTTACTTTTTTGTTATTAGCTTGCTTCTAGGAACTCTCCCCCATTCCTAGACGTATAGTCTTCTTGGGGGATACCACTTTTCAATGCTGTTACAATTTTAAAACAAAATTAGTAGTATCTTTATATTTATTATTTTATTTTAACTTAACTATATTGTACAAATCTGTAACTTCATGTGGAAATAAATTGAATTGATTTGATTGGTATTGAACCTGCAACCTTTGATTCACGAACCGCGCGTGTTACCAATTACGCTAAGGAGTCACTTCGAGAAAGCTCAGTTTGATTGGGATTTTTTTGTTGCGTAAACTTCGAATCACAAATTAGATTATTTTTTCTTTTCAATTAATTAACTAGAACTAATTGATTGAAAGCAATGAGAATGAGCCTATATTTATCCTCGGTAAATTCAGAATCTTTATGTACAATCTTGCAATCCATTGTAATCAAAATCAAATCAAATCTTTCAATTATTAAACTAGAATAAATTGATTGAAAGCAATGATAATGAGCTCATATTTATCCTCGGTAAATCAGAATCTTTATGTACAATCTTGCAATCTACTGTAATCAAAATCAAATCAAATCTTTCAATTATTAAACTAGAATAAATTGATTGAAAGCAATGATAATGAGCTCATATTTATCCTCGGTAAATTCAGAATCTTTATGTACAATCTTGCAATCTACTGTAATCAAAATCAAATCAAATCTTCCAATTATTAAACTAGAATAAATTGATTGAAAGCAATGGTAATGAGCTCATATTTATCCTCGGTAAATTCAGAATCTTTATGTACAATTGCAATCCATTTTAATCAAAATCGAATCTTATGTTTTTTCCCCAAAAAACATAATTACAATGACAAAAATTGTTATAACAGAAAAAAGCAAAATAAAATATAGAATTAAAATAGAAAAATACCATTAAATAGGATAATTAGTTCATTAGATCATAAGTGATAATGCGTCAATCGTGTAATTCCTATCTGGAACATGTAGAAACCAATTCCTTTCTTCAAAGATTTGAGTATTATTTTATATATTACTGGCAGGTAACTTGTGCTTTGCACTGGGGAAAATTTTGTGTTGTAAAATGCAATATTCTTATGTCCAGGAAACATAAAAAAGGATAGTTATCTATTATTTTGTCAGAATTACGTGGATAATCTTCATCAGAGTTGAAATTTTACAGTAAAAAAAGAGTTTGATTAGTCTCGAATCCAGAAAATTTCATTCCCGTGCTATCAACTAAGCTACGGAATCACCTGGAGAAAACTATGTTTGGTTGTGCTTTACCGTAGCATAAACTTTGAATCACAAATTTGTTTCAATTATTGAACTAATGTTAATAAAAATGGGCCCATGACCATCCTCGGTAAATTCATAATCTTTATGTTGAATTGCTAGTTAACCAGTTCAGTAGTTCAGACGTGATGATGCGTCATTCGTGTATTTTTTATCCAGTACATGTATAAGCTATTCTTTATTGTATTGCAGATTTAAATGAAAAATACTTAGAAATTGTCAAAAAACCAGAGATTTATTGATACTTAGAAAGAGACCGGTTTCGGTTATTACACCATCGTCAATCTCTGATAAACTCATTGTTTATTTGAAACCGGTCTTTCTAAGTATCAATAAATCTGTGGTTTTTTGACAATTTCTTAGTCTTTTTCATTTAATATGAATAATTACCACAATATAAACTTCTCAACTACACAAAAAGTATTATAGATTTATCCCATTCAATTCAATTTAGTATAAATAAACCAAGAGTTTATCAGAGATTAACAATGGTGTAATAACCGAAACCAGTCTTTCCAAGTATCAATAAATCTGTGGTTTTTTGACAATTTCTTAGTCTTTTTCATTTAATATGAATAATTACCACAATATCAACTTCTCAACTACACAAAAAGTATTATAGATTTATCCCATTCAATTCAATTTATATCACACATTCAACAAGATTTAGAATTAGATCAACATCAACATTACTCAACTTTACATTACATACAATTTGTTCGAACGAGCGCAACAAACTCGTACTTTCAACCACAAGTTTGTGTCAGCCGTTTGTGTATTGCTTGCTTGTATGTTCGACAATAACTTTTGATGACTTTTTTCAACCAACTTGAAATTTTCAACACATTCTCTTCGAGCCACTATACAGATCAAGTTCCTAATTTCGATTTCATTCAATTTCAGCGACGACAATCGAAGGCCTAGTCTCCAACAACCCAAGTCACGCGGCCTCTCTTCTACAAATGCTGGAAACCGCCATCCACACCCAGCTGACAGATCTGATGACGTCATCAGAAGACATCACAACCTCGGCTGGTGACGCCACAACCTCTGCTGGTGACGTCACAACCATAGCTAGTGACGTGACAGCCTGCCTCAAGCTTTGGCATTTGCCTGTGAGGCTGTCACGCCAACACAATCTGCCTCTGCCGTTGTCACTCCCCAAAATGGCTGCCAACCAAAATCGGTGGCTGCTCTTCGTACTCTGTGCGTGCATTTTCGAGTATCCCAGACCACAGACGATGCAAGTGTTGGCAAAGTTCGCTTCTGCGCCACTCAGGGAGCATTTGCAGTATGCTTTGCGGTTTGAGGTCGGTGATGAGGGGCATGTGGTGAAGGGAAAGTTGAGAAATGAGAGGGAAAAAGGGAAGAATGAGGGGGAAAATTTGAGAAATGTGAAGATCGAGGGAGAAGAGTTTGAATCTGAGGACCGCATGTTGAAAAGTGACAGTGAGGGGAATGTGAGGGGAAAATTGAGAAATGAGCGGGGAAAATTGGGAAATGAGAGAGAAAAGTTTGATATTGAAGGTCGCCTGTTGAAAAGTGAGACACTGGAAAACAAGGAGGATACGTTAGATGGTGAGGCTAATATAATGGTTAGAAATGAGAAGGAAAGTTTTGCTTCAGAGGTTAATAAGGTTAGGAATGATAGGGAGACGTTTGAAGCTACAAGAAATGGAAGAGAAAAAATGAAAAAAGAGGGGGATAAGATTGATATGATGAAAAGTGAGAGGGAGAAGTATGAAGCCTTAAGAAATGAGAAGGGAAAGATGAAAGAAAGGGGTGAAAATTTTGATGTTTTGGAAAGTGAGAGGGGAATGTTTGAAGCTGAAGATACCAACACTTCCCTATTCGTACAGGTTGCAAGACACGGCACCAACCTCACCAATCTCCTGACCCAAACCCGGAAACTCGAAAGCCCCGGTCTAGCCTTGTTATCATCCATCCTAGAACCCTCCAACGTGGTGGCTTCCTTCTGTGAATGGCTGGTGGCCAGTCTCCCCCCAAACCTGTCTTTCCCCTACCCTACCTCTCCCCTAGACTGGACCCCCACAGACGTTGCCAACCTGCTGAATCATGCGGTTTCCCTGTCTTTCATCAACACACTGCAGCACGGGTTTGAAATCTTCCTCAAGGATCATCCTCTAGCTCTTGTGGCCGAGTTTCTGGTGGATAGTGTGGTTCACAGAGAGTTCGAGAAGTGTGTTCAGGATTTGGAAAGGTTTAAAGAGCGGGTGAAGGGGTTGGGGGGTGGTGAAAGTAAACATGTTTTAAGGGGTGGTGAAAGTGGAAATGTTTTGGAGGATGTTGGAAATGAGCATGTTTTAGGGGGTGGAAATGTTTTGGAGGATATTGACTGGGTAGTCACCACCGCTGTTAGGTTATGTACGACTGCGTTGATCCGCTGTTTCCCGTCCTTCTCTCAACAACACACATTTCTGAAGACCATCTGCAAGGCTGAGCTACAAGACAACCTTCCCCTGCCTCACACTTCCCAGACAGACTTCCGTCTGCTCCTAGCTCTCACCGAGTACATGCTGCAGGAAGGCTTGACCTTGGACTACACAGTGATCTATGACGAGCGCAGCGGTCGACTCGATTTTGAAAAACAGCTGAAACAGCTGATCGAAGCAAGACGGTTCGCAGTGGCGCACAGCTTCGCGACCATCGGCGCTCTCTCTCACGCGCGCATCCTGCTAGTGGAGTGGAGAGAGAGGGCGAAAACTAAGATGACGGACGAGTTTTGGAGCGGGTGCGACGCGGCGTTTTTGGCGGGAAACTTGGCGCCCGAGGAGGCGGTGCGGTTCTATTTGGAGCTGAATGAGGGCGCGAGGTCGCAGGAGGAACGGTGAGTTACAGTGGAATTTATATTTAATTATTATAGAAATTACTAGTACCCTATCTATACTTTTTTACAAAAACTCAACTAATCTTGAACACTCGAGCCATTATCAATTGTCATTCTAAATGAGACAGCTGCTAAATAAGATAAAATATTTGTCTATTAAAAAATAAATATATCGGGGACCGAGCTGATAATAATTATATAATAATAATATTTATTCATGCATGTACATTTTACATTAAATGTTTCGCATTTGTCAGTTACAATAAACTCATACAATCTGTCAGGTCATCAAAACCTCCGTGAATATTTGAAGTCCAAAAAATAAAGATCATCTTAACTATTATAATATTCCACTTAGGTTTATTTCTCACACTGTATATGAGAAAAACTCCAGTAAACTGTAGAAACATCTCTCTTGTAGCCAACTCCTCAGTAG
This sequence comes from Nilaparvata lugens, assembly GCF_014356525.2. Lineage (NCBI taxonomy): Eukaryota > Metazoa > Arthropoda > Insecta > Hemiptera > Delphacidae > Nilaparvata > Nilaparvata lugens. The sequence goes on from NC_052504.1 coordinate 3,584,761, forward strand.
TCACTTGAATGTTCTTCTATTTGAAGTATCGAGAATTTCCACTGGTAGTGCGTTTAAGATCCTTGGACTGACATGCTCTGGCTTAGCTTCAAAAAATCTTGTTCGATGAGGTTGGAGTCTCAGCATATTCCTTGCCCGTGTGTTGTAGCCATGTACGGTAGCGCCTGTAGTCCACTCGTCCTTGCGGGAAAATCCATACAATGCAGCCTCCAAGATATACAGACATGGCAACGGCAGGATCTTAGCTTCCCTGAATAACTCTCTGCATGGGGTTCTTGGTGGCTTCCTAAACATCATTCTCAATAGCCGTTTTTGCACTCTGAAGGCCATCAATGAAGCGGGTGCCGCACCCCAGAATATCAGGCCATACGTTAGAGCTGGCTGGAAATATCCATAGTATGCTATTCGAACTATTCTCTGGTCCACCTCCCTTATCAATTTTGATATTGCAAACCCCGCTGCATTGAGCCTTTTTACCACCTGATCAATGTGACTGTTCCACTTCAGTCTTACATCAACATTGATTCCCAAGAATCCACATTCTTCCACTGGCATTATACACAGAGCTTCGCTCTGGAGTACAAAAACATAATAAAATTATTACGAAAGGAGAAATTATAATAACATTCATTGTTCATACAGAAATGTTCTATCCAATCACAGTAAATTGAGATCAATTCCCAGAGGAATGCAAAAATTTCCCTCACAAAGGCCCGTTTGCACAAAAGCTGGTTAAATCCTGATTAATTAAACTTGAACCAAATCGGAGAAGACCATTTCTAAAAGATGGATCTACTGGAATTAATCAGGATTGAAAATAAACCGGTTTTTTTGCAACCGGTACCTGATTGAATGATTACAAAAGTTCAACAGCTGAGTCATAATTTTGACACAGTCCCACACACATGAACTCGCTCACTCACTTCCATCATCAACAGACGACGAAATAATTATTATCAGCTGTTTTTCCAAGGATGAAAAATGATTATCCTTTTAATGTCGTTTAGCGAGTTTTCCCAGGGATGAGACCTAGTGCAATCGAATTTTTATATTATAAACTCACTATGTTCTGAATTTCGTGAGAATCGTTAGAGCCGTTTTCGAGATCTGGTGAAATACAAACATCTAAACATATAAACAGAAATTGCTCGTTTAATAGTATAGGATAACTCATTTTGACACTCGTAAAGGGCGTGAGTGCTTGTTGTGTTTATTTTGAAAAGTATAAAACGTTTTCTAGTAATTGATTCATACAATAAGTACATAATCAAAATGATAGGGAGATAAAAAAAGGTAACCTTGTGCTATTCCTCTCCCAAATTTAGATAAGGTTACATAATTAATTAAGGTTATTCCTTTAATAATTGAACAATTCAAGTAGCCCTATTAAAATACTTTAGTTCGGTTGCACAAAGTCCTGTTAAATTTTAATCATGTCACTTTTAATGCCACTAGAACCAATCAGAGAAGGCTTTTTTGAAAAGATGGCTCCTCTGATTGGAATTTAATCGGGATTAAAAGTTAAAAGACTTTTGTGTAACCGAGTGTTTATTGTTCACCGAGTTCATATATTTAGATTTTCTTATTCATATGTTGAATAATACATAAATCATGTTGAAGATTGGAAAAGAAACAATAGGCTTAGCACAAAACTGTTCCTATAATGAGGTTTATGTTATAATGGTAGTGGAGAAAGATAGGAAAACAGCGTTGCCGATTCTCTGCCTTGCCACTGTCTTCTATAGAGGATAGCTGATATATAGGCTATCTGATATTAACTGTTCATAAAATGATCGATTATATTTTAATCATCAATAAAATATATTTTAATATTACATCAATAAACCTGTATCAGCTACCGTCTATAGAAGGCATCGACAAGACAGAAGATCAGCAACTTTTGTCTTCTATCTTCCTCTACTGCCATTACAAAGTAGTACTTGTGCTATCTTCAGTGTTTCTTTGTGATTACAGTAAAAACAAAATCGAATTCTGCTTCAAGATTGAATTTTTTATTGGTTTTTCAGTTACAAATTATTGAAGTATGCTTTGAAATGGGTAAAGAAGCTTTATTTGAGCAGTACAGAGACCAACACACAAGAACTGGAAATACTTCTCAAGCTGTACCATCTCTACTTGGAGGACAATTTCAATTTTAAGGTAAGTTTTTGCTTATGTGCGAGATAAATTACTTTTAACATGAAGAGGAGAAACCCATTTCTCCCTCCACAGTTTGTAGCGTGGACACAGACGGACATCCTGCGCACAATTGGATGCGCCGTGTCATTTTGCTTCATGTTCTTGTGATGAAAACATCTCTGTAACATACACAAACCAATATACCTGCTGACCAGTACTTGGAACATTGCCAGCAATAGTTTGGAGGGGAGTGTTGCCGCGTCGCGTTACAAAGCTCTCTCACTCAGACACAAAAGAAGGAGAATGCTGCTAGGTAGTGGGAGTGATTAGTGGAGGATAGAGCATCGGACCTCTCCGTCTTCGAGAAAGAGCCGTGTTAAAAGTAATTTATCTCGCACTTTAGAAGAAATTATCTAAATTGAGGTCGACGTTTTAATGACAGTGTTTGATTAGCAATGGTATTTCTATTCTTGTCTATCATTCAACAAAGCGGATAGCGCTCTCTTTCTCGCTTTGCTCTGTTGCCAGATGTCTTTTAACAATGTAGAACTATTAATAATTAACAAAATATCTCATCCTAATTATGAAATTATTGAAAAATATAATTTATTGCTTAATAAAATATTATTGATTATTTTAAACGAGAATGAAAAGTTGATATTACATTAATAAACATGACATTGTATACATTGATACATTGTATCAGCTACCGTCTATAGAAGGCATTGACAAGACAGAGGATCGGCAACGTTTTTCTCCTATCTTTGTCCACTGTCCTTATAACGTGGACCTCACTAAAGGAAAACCCTTTGTATAATTCGTATAATTTTTGTAAATTTTTTATAAACACTTGTAGAAATATATTTGCATTCTCATAAATCTTGTAAAATTCGTATATATTTTTTTATTAAATTACTAGCAGGAAACACGTGTTCCGCAAGGGTCTATCCTATTATATTAAGCGAGCAATTTCTGTATTTATATATCTGGTTATTTTTATATCTGGCTTTTTTATATCTGGTTATTTATGTTTTACGGATCTCAAACGATTTTCACGAAATTTGGAACATAGTAGGTTTTTGATATAAAAATTCGATTGCACTCGGTCTCATCCTTGGGAAAACTCGCTCAACGACATTAAAAGGTTATTCATCGTTGGCTGAAACAGCTGAGACTTTCGTCGTCTGTGGATAGTAAAAAGTGAGCAAGTGATTCTGTCGAAAATCAAAATATCGCATCCCCGAAATTCATAAGCTGACATAATATAGCCAGCTGTAAAATATAAACACGATCATTTTAGAGAATTCTGTTCTGTTTATCAATAAATAAAAATTACGAGCGAAGCTTGGTGCCCCGATATTATTTTTTATTCAATTGCTATAGCGAGGTCCACGTTATAATGGCAGTGGAGAAAGATAGAACAACGTCGCCGATCCTCTGTCTTGTCAATGCCTTCTATAGATGGTATCTGATACAGGTTTATTGATGTTATATTAACGGTTCATTCTCGTTTAAAATAATCAATTATATTTTATTAAGCAAGAAATTATATTTGTCAATAATTTCATGATGAATTTTCATAATTAAGAAGAAATACTTTGTTCATTCATTTTTAATTCTACATTGTTAAAAGACGATCTGGCAACATAGCTAAGTGAGAAAGAGATAACGCTATCCGCTTTTTTAATTCTACATCGTTAAAAGACGATCTAGCTTCAACAGAGTTAAACGATCTGGCTTCAGCAGTTAACAGAGCAAAGCGAGAAAGAGATAGCGCTATTCGCCTTGTTGAATGATAGACAAGGATAGCAATACCATTCTATTCAAATACTGCCATTATAACGTGGACCTCACTATAGAAGGAAACCCGTGCTCCGCAAGGTCTATTTTAAAACTTGACAAACTGAGAACTTGACCGAGTGGGAACTTGAAGAATTGAAAATATGCCTAATTGCCTATAACCATCCTCGGTTAATTAAGAATCTATATGAAAAATTTCAAGTTAATCAGTCCAGTAGTTCAGAGCTGATGATGCGTCGAACATAATTTGCCTATCCCGTACGTGTATGAGCCAGTTCTTCCCTTAATTACAGTATGGATAACTATATCTGTATCTATTGATGTATCAATCCTTTATCATAGTCATCATTTATGTAACCCTAAATATCGTATCGTTTTATTTATTATTTTTAATAAAAAATTCCCAAAGATGAATGAATCATCATTTTTTTACTCGTCTTCACCAATAATTCTTTGTCCTCTTCGCTAATTATCTGATCAATATAATAATTATATTCTTATAGAGAACGGAATCTTCACTTTCATTTTCAATTTTTCATCACCAGTACTGCTTTGCCTTCTCTACCTAATTATCTGATGATTGTATTTTCTTAAACGGAATTATTTTGCGTTTTGGGGTAACCCTGTTGATTCTCTTCCAATCATTGATTTGATTATGTGTTTTTCTAAATTAATGGAAATACTTTTTCTGATGACTAATGACATGTCAATTTCTATCTAAATTTGGGAAAGGAACAGTTTTGTGCTTTAAGCCTGTTGCTCCTTCCCCAATCATTCATAGTTGAAAATTATATTAGATCTATCAATATATAAATAAGCAAATATATAAAAGATCATCTGATAAGAGCTTTCTTATCGTATTTTTATTTTCAAAATCTGGTGTGGCGCACTCACACAACTTCCCTTGCCGTTATGAAAATTGATCACCTGACGCTAGTGTTCACGCGCATCTCAAGTCTACTATTCTTAGATCTGAGCCAGCTGGTGACAGAACAATAGCGCTGCAGACACACGAACTCTGCTATCTCTTCATAATGAATGATTTAATAGAATCAACAGTTGCCAACAGTTTGCAATTTAATAATCATATTTTCTCGAATTTCAAGCTTATTTTCAATTTTAGGTGAAAATGTTACTGAAAATTAATTGTAGAGATTTTCATGCTCAATCTTCTCCACTTAAAATTTTTTGTTTAAATTGTATCTGAAGCCTGATAATTGGAATCAAACTTTGCATAGATGGGGCGGAGCTCCTGAAATTTTTACAGATATGGGAATTATGGCAGTTGGTAGAGCTTATCAATGACTATTTTAGGTATAAATTTGATCAAAATCGTTGGAGCCGTTTTCGATAAAATCGCAAAAAACCCTGTTTTTGACAACATTTTCGTCATTTTAGCCGCCATATTGAATTGTATTTGATCGAAATTGTTCGTGTCTGATCCTTCTAGTGTAAGGACCTCAAGTTCCGAATTTCAAGTCATTCCGTTAATTGGGAGATGAGATATCGTGTACACAGACGGACATACACTCACACACACACACACATACAGACCAATACCCAAAACCCACTTTTTTGGACTCAGGGGACTTTAAAACTTATAGAAATTTGGAAATTGGGGTACCTTAATTTTTTTTCGGAAATCAATACTTTTTCGCCCCACTTGGATGTAATGAGCTGGTTTTCGTGCGTCATATGGAGGCCGAAAGTGATTGTTTTCTGACCAGGCCGGTAAAATTTTTACGGTCCTAGGGCTGTAAAATAACCTTGAAGTCAGCTGATTCTGATTAAACTTCCATGATAAACTTCCATTGACATTCAGATTGGCCAAATTTCAAGTGTGCTAAAACAGCTGATCAAAAACTTTTCATTATTTGTGTTCATCATTCAATAATTAAAACATTTATTATAATATCATCTTATTGTCATTTGGAAGAATAAAAAGTTTAAACTCAACCTCTTACATAATTGAACATAATCTTTTAGGTTATTCAGACAGATCAGAATAAAAAATAAAAATACTTGGGCAATTTCCTGATATTCAGATTACCTCAGAATTGCTAGAGCTATGACTATGTTCAGAGCTAGAGCTATGTTCATCATTCAAAAATTAAAACATTTATTATAATATCATCTTATTGTCATTTGGAAGAATAAAAAGTTTAAACTCAACCTCTTACATAATTGAACATAATCTTTTAGGTTATTCAGACAGATCAGAATAAAAAATAAAAATACTTGGGCAATTTCCTGATATTCAGATTACCTCAGAATTGCTAGAGCTATGACCTTCCACTTTTGCTTTCGGAAGTGCTTATAATAGACAATAAATTATTGTAAAAATTATAAATTCATATATATATATATATAGACTATTGTTTATTTTTCTGTGTGGCGAAAAATAACGTTCTCACCATGGGCAAAAATGTTTTTCCGGCTCTCAATCTTTTCTAGTCCTCGGCCTACGGCCTCGGACTTGAAAACCAATTTCGAGCCAGAAAAGTCTCATTTTCGGCCCTAGGTGCGAAATATACTATTCTTACCTGTGGTAATAGGGCAAGGAAAGTAAAAATTTTAAATTTCATATCATGTTTGTCCGCAGTTGATTCTCGACGACGTGTCATTCAAGCCGCTGAAATCGGCGAAAAGTGGTCTGATAGATGACGTCACAGTGCAATGGCTGCGAATGCGTAGACCAGTGAAGCAGTTGAGTGATGTGCGCATGCGCAGACTGGATGCACTTATTGGCAAACTGTTGGATGTCGGTGACCTGGCAACAGTCTGCTATCTGGAGACGCTGTATGCTCACAAAAACAAGGTTGGTGATTGTTCATTATGTCCAACCCAGCATATTGGGCCATATGAATAAAGTTGAGCATTTGCTTATACTTCTAAAATATGGAGCATTTTCTTCATTTTCTATGAATAAACGTGAGCAAAACCGCATTTAACTTTGCATTTGTACCAGTAGCGGTAACTGAAGACTGTTTTTGTGAGGACGGCCAAGTCCAGGATGGCCAAAGTTTCAACTCATAAAATATCATTTCAGGTATATGAAAAGGCTAAAAGGCTAAATGTTTCATATTTAGTAATATCTAAACATATTTAAAAAAAATCAAAATCAATTATACGCTTGATGTGCACTCAAGTATTTTGTAAGAATCGAAATAAAATATTCATTCATTTTATACATTGATAGATACAATGGGCCATATGAATAAAGTTGAGCATTCTGCTTATACTTCTAAAATATTGAGCATTTGCTTCATTTTCTATGAATAAACGTGAGCAAAACCTTTTGCTCATGCTCATCGAAAAAATAGTTTGAGCATTTGCTCAAAAGTAAAAGCTTATGCTCAAAATTGTTTGAATAAACTAGAGCATTTGCTCAACTTTTGAAGCAAATGCTCCAAAAAAGGTGAGTCTAGTCTGGAGCAGCTTATCACCTTTTGCTCATAGTAGAATGGCTCAAATAATTCGTGTGAGTAATAGGAAACAATACCAATACAATCACAACCAATAGTTGAGAACTATACAACTCTTTTCAGATTCAACCATGATATATATCACCATTATTCCTACAAAAGATAGCTGGCTACCTGATATAAAGATAGCCATCACAAAATAGGAAATAGGCATTTAAGAAGATGAGAGTGTAGACGATCATAAGAAGGCTATTGATATCATAAGAATATGCTGAAGATTATTATAGAGATGACATTTTTCACGCTATTATTTCAAAATTCTAAACTCAACTAACCTAAAACTATATTCATAAAAAAGAAAACAGAGCAGACGACGCAAACACAAGCGGTGCCCCCTACTAGCATATTTAGCGCTTCCGTGAGCTATAAAAACAAAGTAAGGCTACAAAAGCGAATCAGCTGAAGAAAAATCTTTAAAATACGTGAGCATTTGCTCCAGAGTTCAGGAGCATAAGGTAAGAGTATAAGGTAAAGCTTATTCATATAAAAATGAGCAAATGCTTTTGTTTCTACCTTTTGCTCATGAGCAAAACCTTATGCTCCATGCTCTTGCTCATGAGCATTTGCTCTGGTTTTATTCATATGGGCCAATATCATTCTCAACCATGAATAATATTGTGAAAGGAACAACAGGCTTAAAGCCCAAAACTGTTCCTTTCCAAAATTTGGATAAAAATTATCCAAAAATAGGTTTTGTTTGTCACTTTATATTGCGGATGACCTAAAGATTGTTGTTTACGTCTGTACAGTCACTGTCAAAACTACAAATAATATATTTTTGACAAAACTGGCGAAGATACCGGGTCCGGCATAAAAACCTGACGATTTTTCAGGAATAATAATAATTAAAGTGTGCTTCATACAATTAGAACATGCAATATATAAAATTAAAGATCAACTTTTAAAATTTACAGTGAATTACATAGATTTCTCAAAAAGTTTTTTTATTTGAAGATTATGTCATCCAAATGATTTCCGTTACTTTTCACACACTCACTTAACTTAATTCTAAATTTTGCCATTGCTCGCTCAATCATCACTTGTAGAATTGCTTCGATTTCTCGTTGAAAGACTTCCTTTAGTTCTGTGGATTATTGACTGCCCAATAACGGTAATTTTGTTTATTCACAAATCCCGACAAATGAAAATATGCCTCGTCACTTGAAAGAATAACGTCATCCTGGTGGACATTTTCGAGAATGATCTCGCAAGCGGCTTTGCGATGTGCCCAATCATTTGCATTAAGTTGTTGCACTAACATTATCTTATAAGGATGGAATTTCAGATCGGAATGAAGAATTCGTCGTACACTTCGATCAGAAATGGCTAGCGCAACAGCATGTTTCTCTGCTGAACATCGTGAAGACCGTTTAACAGCTACTCTTACCGCGTTAATGTTTTCAGGCGTTCTCACAGTCCGTTTTCGTCCTTTTGGTTATTCTAAATTTTTCATTCAATCTGTCTTGCTCTATCCTATTTCCTCTTCAATTATTCCTGTCTTTGTTTTCAAAGGACTCGCTCCTGATCGACGGATGCCTAGGATTGGCCGAAGGAGATTTCACGACCGATTCTCTGCCACAAGCGTACGCCGAACTTCTCACGAACATTTCCACATCTCATAGCGTGCATGGGCTGCGCACCTCCAACTACCGGCATATAAGTGAGAAAACGCATGCAATTAAATAAATAATAAATAAATGTTTATCTCCAAAAAAATCTAAAACTACTACCGGTACATAAATTACAGAAAATATTGGATAGTTTACAATTATATACAATAGTTAGTTTCAGAAATGTCTTATAATGTGTCTTCCACATGTTTAGTGTAGATTAAAACTGGATTTACACCAAAGTTAATAACAAAATGTTAATAACTTAATCCTTATAGATTCTATTAGATCGAACATATCTTATCATACACATGATGAACATATCAAGTTCTGTTCAATCTAATAAAATCTATAAATATTAAGTTATTAACATTTTGTAAATCCAGCTTTAGTGTAGTGTAATTTCGACTATTCGCACACTGTCATAGAGAAAAGATAGAATAAGAAGATATTCCATGATATGAGGCGTTTGTGTTCCAAATTTCAAGCCGATTTTTCAACTCTAGTCAACTACTGTCTATTATTACTGTTCAGGCCGCGTGAGAGTGTAAGAAGGGCACAGTATTGATTGATTGATTGAATACTTTATTTATGTAGATTACAATATATACTGGCTTATACACTTATATACAATAGCTTACAATACAGCAAAATTATAGATGAATTTACATAATATAGACTAAGAAAATAATTATTGAACTGTATATGATATGAAAAAGTAATTTGTAATATAATAACTATAGATAATTATATTGTTATGCATCTGCATAAATTGGCGGAGCTTTGGACATATCAATGTCCATTCTTCGGAAAGAATATTGAAAATATCCTCCCCACTAACTCTCTACCAAAACGTTAATTTAATTAATTAAACTAAGGATTTATTTATTAATGTAAATTTTGTAAAAAGTTTATTAGAGACTAGCTGCGTCACATAGCTTCAAGAAAAATAAGTACTAGGATTATCAGTTTGAGTTAACATTGAAAAATGGAACATAAACATCCTATACCATGTCATTTATCTTCTTGTGCTAAATTTTCTCTATGATAATATTTTGCTAACTTGTTTACTCAAATACTTATCGAATAAATTTATTAGTATATTTAAATTTTGAGATCATTAAAACGGTTCGAGATAGCAATGTGCGGGTTTCGCCATTAATTTTCTTTTGAAATTCTGTATCGAAATCATGTGGATCCAGCAAGGATCGTAGATATCAGCTGCAAAAAATATTATTCTAAAGAAATAGATCACTGGTTGAGGGAAAATGGTGATATACTGCAATCTTTTTGATGATCTTAAAAAATAGTTGTTTATTCCAAAACAGAAATAATCATACAAAAACCATAATAATAATAAAAAAACAAATCGAAATAGTAATAAATCTAACTAAATGGTTATAATAAAACATAAAAAACTAATAGTAATAATCAAAACAGAAAAAATCACACTAAATAAAACATAAATAATAGTAATAAAAATTGCTGTATCGGGAGAAAGTTTTCAATAGGTTTCTTTTGTTATTCATGTTTAGTAATATGTCAATTATAAGTAATTTTTAGTAATATTGTATTTTTTTGTTATTGTTTTTAGAATAGAATTATAATTATATTTCTTTTTAGTTTTATGAAATAGCACAACTCGCATCCGCGCTCAGATTCTTTCTTTGCGGATGCTAATCTTTCCATAAAATGTCATTTATATTTATGTTTGTGAACTGTATTTTGAATGGAAATAAATTTGATTTGATTTGATGTATCACATTGCCACGTTCCCATTAGAAAAAATGAAGTTGGAATCAAAATGAAGCTGGATCCATATTTATTTATTTATACATTGATCGATACAATATCATTCTCAACTATGAATGATATTGATATATTAAATATGATGAATCCAAGATGGTGGACAATAGTTTTGGAGCGACAGAAAGTAGTTTTTTCAATTGGAATAGGATCCTCATGGAACTTACTGTCATATCATATATGTAAAAGAAATATTTAGCGGTTTCCATAATTTTCACCGACTCTGTATGATTAAAAGTTGCGGGTTTCAAGGATTACAATACTGCAGATCTCGAACGAGTTTTCAATCCAGGGGGTCAATAGTTCCTTAAATTTTCGTTTGTTTTGCAGAATCGACGAGTCTCTCCCTGAGCTGTTACAGTTTCCAGGACTTGGAAGAGATGACTGAAGTGGAGGACTTGAACGAGACAATTGACACGGTGTGCAAGCTGAGTGAGCAGGTGACGCATGGCTCAAGGATCACCCAGTATATCACGGCTGCTCTCAGGGTGGCAGAGGCTTATCATCTCACCTATAAGGTCGGTGACCTATTACTAAAAGCAAAAACCAATCGAATCGTTTGATTTTTTTTAATAGTGGGGTGGGCCCCCTGGGCTGAAGCTGTCGCTCATGAACTATCATGAGTGAAATTTTCAAAAACCTGGAAATAATTATCTGGAAAAATGTTGATATCTAGTGGAAAATATGATACCGGCTTTGTGGAAAGAAATTATTGAACGAGCGTTAGCGAGCTCTCATTTGAATTACTGAAGGGCAAAGTCGTTGTCTGTCTGTTTGTATGTTCTACAATAATTTTAGAAAGAATTGATCAATCAGCTTCATATTTTGAACACGTATTCTTCGAACCTTTTTACAAGTTCCTTAACAGATTACAATGGAATAAATAGAATGGATAAACAAAAGTGACAAACTATATCATAAATAAACTAAACTTCTTAATTATTTTGGTAAGGTAATTGCACTATTCTCGATTCAAAAGTAAGAACTCGATATACCGTTATTATCTATCGTCTATAAAAGGCAGTAGCAACTATAGTGAGGTACACGTTATAATGGCAGTGGAGAAAGGTAGGAGAACTACGTTGCCGATCTTCTGTCTTGTCAATGCCTTCTATAGACGGTAGCTGATACAGGGATTATTGATGTAATATTAACTGTTCTTTCTCATTTAAAATAATCAATTACATTTTATTAAACAATAAATCATATTTTTCAATAATTTCATAATGAATTTTCATAATCTAGATGAGATATTTTGTTAATTATTAATTCTTGTTTCTTAAGAGACAATCTGGCAACATAGCTAAGTGAGAAGGAGATAGCGCTATCTGCCTTGTTGAATCATAGACAAGGATAGCAATGCCATTTCTAATCAAACACTGTCATTATGGAGTGATCCGTGGTCTAGTGGATAGAGTGCTTGCATAGCAGCATAGAGATCCCGGGTTCAAACCCTCTTAATACCAAAAGTTTTTTAACCAGATCACTCCCGTGTTATCGGATGGGCACGTTAAACTGTCGGTCCCGGCTGAAGTATGACAGTCGTAAGGCCCATTGACGGCTTAAATTATATATTCAGGCGGTGGGACCTTCCTGCAAGGGACTCCCCACCAACAAAAGCCATACGAATTTACTTTTTACTGTCATTATAACGTGCTCCTCACTATAGATAGGTAGATAATTGCTTTTATACAACACACTTAAAAATATTACAAGAGTTGTGGGTGAAGTTGAGGCAATAATAGTCCCCTCTTCCACTTAACTCAAAGAGAGAGATTGATTGATTGATTGAGTACTTTATTTATGTAGATTACAATATATACTGGCTTATACACTTACATACAATAGCTTACAATACAGCAAAATTATAGATGAATTTACATAATATAGACTAAGAAAATAATTATTGAACTGTATTTTAAATGGAAATAAATTTGATTTGATTTGATGTATCACATTGCCACGTTCTCATTAGAAAAAATGAAGTTGGAATCAAAATGAAGCTGGATCCATATTTATTTATTTATACATTGATCGATACAATATCATTCTCAACTATGAATGATATTGATATATTAAATATGACGGATCCAAGATGGTGGACAATAGTTTTGGAGCGACAGAAAGTAGTTTTTTCAATTGGAATAGGATCCTCATGGAACTTACTGTCATATCATATTTGTAAAAGAAATATTTTATTAAATATGACGGATTCAAGATGGTGGACAAAAGCTTTGGAGCGACAGAAAGTAGTTTTTTCAATTGGAATAGGATCCTCATGGAACATACTGTCATATCATATTTGTAAAAGAAATATTTAGCGGTTTCCATAATTTTCACCGACTCTGTGTGATTAAAAGTTGCGGGTTTCAAGGATTACAATACTGCTGATCTCGAACGAGTTTTCAATCCAGGGGGTCAATAGTTCATTGAATTTTCGTTTATTTTGCAGAATCGACGAGTCTCTCCCTGAGCTGTTACAGTTTCCAGGACTTGGAAGAGATGACTGAAGTGGAGGACTTGAACGAGACAATTGACACGGTGTGCAAGCTGAGTGAGCAGGTGACGCATGGCTCAAGGATCACCCAGTATATCACGGCTGCTCTCAGGGTGGCAGAGGCTTATCATCTCACCTATAAGGTCGGTGACCTATTACTAAAAGCAAAAGCCAATCGAAACGTTTGATTTTTTTTAATAGTGGGGTGGGCCCCCTGGGCTGAAGCTGTCGCTCATGAACTATCATGAGTGAAATTTTCAAAAACCTGGAAATAATTATCTGGAAAAATGTTGATATCTAGTGGAAATATGATACCGGCTTTGTGGAAAGAAATTATTGAACGAGCGTTAGCGAGCTCTCATTTGAATTACTGAAGGGCAAAGTCGTTGTCCGTCTGTTTGTATGTTCTACAATAATTTTAGAAAGAATTGATCAATCAGCTTCATATTTTGAACACGTATTCTTCGAACCTTTTTACAAGTTCCTTAACAGATTACAATGGAATAAATAGAATGGATAAACAAAAGTGACAAACGATATCATAAATAAACTAAACTTCTTAATTATTTTGGTAAGGTATTGCACTATTCTCGATTCAAAAGTAAGAACTCGATATACCGTTATTATCTATCGTCTATAAAAGGCAGTAGCAACTATAGTGAGGTCCACGTTATAATGGCAGTGGAGAAAGGTAGGAGAACTACGTTGCCGATCTTCTGTCTTGTCAATGCCTTCTATAGACGGTAGCTGGTTCAGGGATTATTGATGTAATATTAACTGTTCTTTCTCGTTAAAAATAATCAATTATATGTTATTAAACAATAAATTATATTTTTCAATAATTTCATAATGAATTTTTATAATTAAGATGATATATTTTGTTAATTATTAATTATTGTTTGTTAAAAGACAATCTGGCAACATAGCTAAGTGAGAAAGAGAGAGCGTAATCCGATTTGTTGAATGATTGACAAGGATAGCAATGCCATTGCTAATCGAATAATGCTATTATTACGTGGACCTCACTATAGGTAGATAGATAGATAGATAATTGCCTTTATTCAACACACTTAAAAATCTGGTGTGGTACACTCACACAACTTTCCTTGCTCATTGAACTGTAAGCCCCATTCTCAAACGAGAATAATTTAGAGGAATAACATAATGACGATTGGCGGCAACATATTTGAAACTACGATCAGACTTGTATAATTATATGTGTATATATAATTGTTTTCAGAGTACTTTTTCCTTTGTGTAAATTGTGAAATTCGATGATTTTTTTAAAAGTCGTAAAAACAGCTGTTCTTCAGATGAAATATATCGACTATGTGTTCTTTTTATGAACTGCTCTACCTACCTACCTCATGCACGAGAATGAGGTTACAAAGTCCATTTCTCAAGGATGGGGTAGACTTCCCATTAGTTTCCCAGAAAGGAGACTCATGCCAGTTGATAGAGCTGATAAATAACTATACAGGGTATGAATTTGAAAAAAATCGGTCAAGTCATTTTTGAGAAAATCGTGAAAAACATGGTTTTTTAGTAATTATCCGCCATTTTTCTCAAGAATATTACGGAGCTCCTGCAATTTTCCCAGGAATGAGACTCATGTCAGTTGATAGGGCTTATAAATAGCTATCCATGGTATAAATTTGAAGAAAATCGTTGGAGCTGTTTTCGAGAAAACCGTGAATAACATGGTTTTTTAGTGATCATCCGCAATTTTTCTCAAGAATATTACGGAGCTCCTGCAATTTTCCCAGAAATGAGACTCATGCCAGTTGATAGGGCTTATAAATAGCTATCCATGGTATAAATTTGAAGAAAATCGTTTGAGCCGTTTCCGAGAAAACCGTGAATAACATGGTTTTTTAGTGATTATCCACCATTTTTCTCATGAATATTACGGAGCTCCTGCAATTTTCCCAGAAATGAGACTCATGCCAGTTGATAGGGCTTATAAATAGCTATTCATGGTATAAATTTGAAGAAAATCGTTAGAGCCGTTTCCGAGAAAACCGTGAAGAACATGGTTTTTTAGTAATTATCCACAATTTTGAATTAAATTTTATTGAATTCCTTATTGTCGGATCCTCATGGTATAAGGACCTTAAGTTTAAAATTTCAAGTCAATCGGTGGATTAGGAATGGAGTTATCCTGTTCACAGACATACATACACACACACACACACACACACACACACACACACACACACACACACACACACACACACACACACACACACACACACCCAAAAATCAGGGGACCTTGAAACGTATAGAAAACTTGAAATTAGGGTACCTTATTTTTTTTTGGAAAGTAATACTTCCCTTACCTATGGTAATAGGGCAAAGAAAGTGGAAATATTACAAGAGTTGTGGGCGAAGTTGAGGCCCTTTATCCCCTCTTCCTCTTATCTCAAAAAGAGAGAGAGGCAAGGGAGAAAATCGGCAAGGCTGTTCTCCTATTATTCTCAACTGTCATACAAGAATACTATATCTTTATTTGCTATAGAATAAAACAAGTTTACAAAAGGCATCGTCAGTTCAACAATATTTTCATTTTAAAAATAATTGAGTCAGTTTATGAAATCATTACAATTTAGATACTCAACTGTTGAGTAAAACTCTCTAACCTCAAGCCATTCAGCAATAGTTCTTTTAAAAATGTTCGGCGGCAACAATCTAATGGAAAAAGGCAGCTTGTTATACAGTTTACATTGTAGATAACTGTGGCTTTTCAGTGTTTTGCTTAGTCTAACACTCGGTGTTACCAAGTCATATCTATGTAACTAGTCACATAACTTGCTGTCTAAATATATTCCTAAAAGCTTAACAGGTTTCAAACGTGAAGCATCTTTATCAACTACAGGTCTCATTGTGAACGTTAACTTTTCAGTTTTACTTTCATTCACCACCAGAGAGTTAGCCTTATACCAGGCTTTAGCTTGTTCAAGTGAATGTGCCAAACAAGAATCCACTGATAGATGATCACTCTCCGAGCAGAGGAGGGTCGTGTCATCAGCATACAACACAGAAAAATCAGACACTTTAAAATTGAAATCATTCACAAATATTGAGAATAGGAAAGGTCCTAAAACAGAACCCTGTGGTACTCCAGTCACAACTCTCCCGTACTCAGAGGTCAAACCATTAACACTAACCAATTGTAATCTGACAAATAACTTTATATACAAATGTAAAGCTGCGTACACATTTACGCACTTCCAACCCGCACCGAGCACGCTCCGCCTTCGTACCGCCCTCGTACCGCCCTCGTTCCTCCATCTTACCACAGTCGCTCCGCCCGCGCACCCATCATGAGCGTTACGGAAGATGTTAGCTCTTCTCGCTTTCCCCGGTCGAACCACTGTTGCTCCCCGGTCGATCATCAATCGCTCTGCTGGAGTGACGTTCGGTTGCGGAGCAGAGCGAAAGTCTGTACGCACCTTTATATAACAAATAACATTATAACGTGGACCTCACTATAAGAAACCCTTACAATGTTCCAACCCAAGTACAAATAATAAAACTATTTGATTTTGATTACAATGTTGCAGGAAGTGATCTCACTGGAACAGCCACTCTCGCTGCTCTCGGGCGGCCAGGGCTGCCAACAGCTGCAGCTGGCACGCGACCTGCTCACGTTGGCAGCACTGGACGACGCCGCTGTGTGTGTGCTGGTGTGCCAGCAGCTGGTCGCCTCGGTTGCAGCCGACTGCTGTGATCAGCTGTTTGGCTGCAATCAGCTGACCGATGTACTGCAGCTGTGCAGTGTGCAACAGCTGCCGCAGCTGGGGAGGCTGTTGTTGAAGGCGGCTGCTCTGAGGAGGCCACCGGGTGATGGCGGCGGGAAGGTGGCAGGTGAGGAGGTGTCTAAGCAACAGATGCTCTTTTGTATCTTCTCAAAAGCAACGTGTTGCATCAGAAAAGATACAGGAGGAGCTTTCATGTATCTTTCCATAAGCAACACATGCTCTTTTGCATCTTCTCAAAAGCAACGTGTTGTATCAGAAAAGATACAGATGGTGCTTTTATGTATCTTTCTATAAGCAACAGATGCTCTTCTGTATCTTCTCAAAAGCAACTTGTTGCATTCGAAAAGATACAGATGGAGCTTTTATGTATCTTGTTCATGAGAAACAGATGCTCTTTTGCTGCAGAGTTTTGGAGGGGCAAAAAGAAAAACCCAAGAGACCAGTGATGGGTGAAACTCCAGGCATATATGTGGGTGAAGTGGCTGAGTCAAGGGTGGTCGGGTGTCCTAGAGGCAACTTGGCCACCCCTTCCTCAGCGGAAGGACCTTCTAAGAAGGCCAGGAGTGGAACTCACGTAGGTCACGGGGACTAAACAGTCTGAAGAGACTGCCAAGCATATCACACTGGATTGCGACAAGCAACCAGGTGATGAATGGGATGTTAGCATAGGAAAAACTCCTGGTTCTTGTAAAGGGCACAGGTATTGGTTTACCTAACTAACATACTACTTGGGAACACAATAAGCTTCGGCGACGTGTGGGGTTCTTTGAGCCTTTGGATCCTTGAATCCGTCCCTTCAAAAACAATTAACAATTATTGAATGAATCAATAAAAAATCTGTTCAATTTTAAAAAATAATTCAATTTTGGCTTGTTTTTAGACTGTAGCCGTCAGACGGTAGAATTGCTGATATTGGCACATAGCTGTTTCACAAAAGCCTGTAACATGGAGGGGATTTCGCTAGTTCTCAACATGTGTCGGAAGGTGGTCGATGCTCTAGAGGTATTTATCTATTCATTAATTTCTTTCTATTTATCTATACAATATTTAATAATAATTAAAGAATCTAATTAATAATAATTAATAATATTAATAATTAATCAATATTCAATAATCTAATTAATAATAATTTGATTTGTTTGTAAACTGTAAACTGTATTCAAGTCAAACAACAATTATTATTATCGGGAGACAACCAAACTGTTTATCTCATAGACAGTGTGTTTGAAAAAATCAAAGTGTTGAGGTGCGTACATACTTACGCTCTGCTCCGCAAACGAACGTTACACGAGCAGATCGCAAGATGATCACAGGTCGAGCAAGAGCAGAACGCGAACAGAGTGCGTAACAGAGCGCGAGCTTGGCAAGTTCCTAGGGCGAACTAATCAATCAGTTAAGGCTATTCGGTACACCTTTTTATTTTTATTCAAATTGGATAATCTTTTTCAATATAATTGTTAAGATCATTATAAGAGTGAGAAAAGTGGCAACTGACATTTTTAAGAGGTCTAATAAGCGAGTTATGGGTTGTTGAAGTGCTAACTTTCCAGATTCCGTTTTCTTTCCAGATCATGAACGGTTGGATAATATTTTTCAATATAATTGTTCAGATCATTATAAGAGTGAGAAAAAGTGACAACTGAAATTTTTAAGTGGTCTAATAAGCGAGTTATGGGTTGTTGAAGTGCTAAACTCCGTTTTCTTTCCAGATCATGAACGGTTTCGAATTGCCCATTGGAGTTTTTTTTAATACATTCAGAATATCATTGGCTTTGCTCTAATGTGCGTTTTTTCGCGATTAATGCCAAAATAAACAAGTTCTCGAATTTACAAAAAATGCTACTTTTTTATTTATGAACGATATGGGGAATAAAATGTTTCACTTTGGAAAGATACATTTTTTGAATTTTAAGAGAAGTTCTAATAATATAGTCGAAACAGATCTGGAAAGTTAGCACTTCAACAACCCATAACTCGCTTATTAGACCACTTAAAAATTTCAGTTGCCAGTTTTTCTCACTATTATAATGATCTTCACAATTATGTTGAAAAAGATTATCCAATTTAAATAATAAAAAATCTGGTGTGGTACACTCACACAACTTTCCTTGCTCATATTCGAAACTACGATCAGACTTTTGTATATGTGTATATATAATTGTTTTCAGAGTACTTTTTCCTTTGTGTAAATTGTGAAATCAATGATTTTTCAGTCGTCATTTTTTTAAAGTCGTCAATACAGCTGTTCTACAGATGAAATATCTCGACTATGTGTTCTTTTTATCAACTGCTCTACCTACCTACCTCATGCACGAGAAGGAGGTTACAAAGTCCATTTCTCAAGGATGGGGTGGACCCCCCATTAGTTTCCCAGAAAGGAGACTCATGCCAGTAATAGAGCTGATAAATAACTATACAGAGTATGAATTTGAAAAAAATCGGTCAAGTTATTTTGAAAAAATCGTGAAAAACATGGTTTTTTAGTAATTATCCGCCATTTTTCTCAAGAATATTACGGAGCTCCTGCAATTTTCCAAGGAAAAAACTCATGTCATTTGATAGGACTTATGAATAGCTACCCATGGCTTGAATTTGAAGAAAATCGTTAGAGCCGTTTTCGAGAAAACCGTGAAAAACCTGGTTTTTGGTCATTATCCGCCATTTTTCTCAAGAATATTACGGAGCTCATGGAATTTTCCCAGAAATGAGACTCATGCCAGTTGATAGTGCTTATGAATTTATCCATGGTATGAATTTGAAGTAAATCGTTAGAGCAGTTTTCGAGAAAACGGTGAAAAACATGGATTTTTAGTCATTATCCGCCATTTTTCTCAAGAATATTACGGAGCTCCTGAAATTTTCCCAGAAATGAAACTTATGCCAGTTGATAGGGCTTAAAAATAGCTATCCATGGTATAAATTTGAAGAAAATCGTTGGAGCCGTTTTCGAGAAAACCGTGAAAAACATGGTTTTTTAGTCATTTTCCGCCATTTTTCTCAAGAATATTACGGAGCTCCTGAAATTTTCCCAGAAATGAGACTTATGCTAGTTGATAGGGCTTATTAATAGCTATCCATGATATGAATTTGAAGAAAATCGTTAGAGCCATTTTCGAGAAAAACGTGAAAAACATGGTTTTTTTGTAATTATCCGCCATTTTTTCCGTCATCTTGAATTGAATTTTATTGAATTTCTTATTGTCGGGTCCTCATGGTATAGGGACCTTAAGTTTAAAATTTCAAGTCGATCGGTTGATTAGGAATGGAGTTATCGTGTTCACAGACATACACACACACACACACACACACACACACATACACACACACACACACACACATACACACACACACACACACACATACACACACACAGACCAATACCCAAAAATCATGTTTTTGGACTCAGGGGACCTTGAAACGTATAGAAAACTTGAAATTGGGGTACCTTAATTTTTTTTGGAAAGCAATACTTTCCTTACCTATGGTAGTAGGGCAAGGAAAGTAAAAAGTGTACCAAACAGCCTTAAGATATCTGTGTTAAAATATGAAATCATCAAAATTAATAATTGATTATTTGATTATCAAATTAATAATATAGAATTATAAAAAGCATTTATTATAATAGGTACCGCATATCAGCATTTAGAAGAAAGAAGCCGAACTCCCAACCAAGCCTTTCACCTTTCAAAACATTGACAGACATTACCTTTTATAATAAAACATTGAATTAAATGCAATTATCATAATATTTTGTTATCATATTATTATTGATTTATATAATAATAAATTTATTTTCTTTTAAAAAATACAAACAAGCATAAAACATAAAAAGTACAAAATATTTATTTATTTATTTGTGGATACAATATTACAATCATATAAAATAATATGATTGGGTAGGAACAACAGGCTTGGCCCAAACTATTTCATTCCCAAATTTTGATAATGTTACATGTCCATAAAAATTGGTTATGTTTTCACTGTAAATAGTTCAAGCTCAATTTTCGTCCAAAAATAAATACGAGATGCAAATTTTAAATTTAGAAGAATTAAAACACTAAACGAAAGTAAAATATTACACTTATTACACTGCACATTAAATTGATTAAGTTATTTTATAAAATTTTGAAGCCATAAATACACACAAATTCTCACTAAGAACAGCTGGAATTTTAACTGAATTATCTAAAAAATATCTAATATACAATACAATAGGTCTATAAAAAATATGGAATTTAATTCTATTGGAAATTAACCTACTCAACTATGGGAAACCCATGTACTAGAGTAGGTGTTAGTAGTAGTAATAGATTGTGGGTGGGGGTGCAAGCTACAAATACGTTGGGTAAGTGAGCTCACATATTGTTTGAGATAATGTTTTCTATATGATGTCTTCCAGTTGAAATAATCCAGTTCTTAGCGGCAGTTTTGAATCTTGTTGGGTTTTCTATTGGCTTGATTTGTGCAGGAAGTGGATTGTGGAGTTTTGGTGCTGGGTGGTTGGAGTGTCGTTCATATATTCTAGTTTAAGACTAGTAATTGATAATCACATACGGAAGTATCGTTCAGCTGAAACCAGAATATTTCATTCAATATCATAACGGTACCAAACCTGTATCAGTTTGTGTGACAGATAAACCCATTTTATCGGTATCTTATCGTTAGGTATCCGTCTACCTGAAATACTTTTAATCCTTTTCATTTTTGTGCGGCTGAAGGTGACGCTAATATTTTTTTTCTTTTTTCTTATCTCTTCACTTATTCATTTACTTTTTCTTTTTATCATAATATATGTCTTTCAATCACTCTTTGTCTGTATACTACCAAAATGTTCGGGGACTTCGTACAAAGGTCCTTAATTTCTATAATTCACTTTTAAATGCAGATTACGATTTGATAATATTGACTGAGACTTGGCTGCACAGTGGCATAATCAGCAGTGAAGTTTTCGGCGATCGCTATGCTGTCTATCGGAGTGATAGGGGCGGGGGTGATGGCTGTCAGAGGGGAGGTGGAGTTCTTATTGCAGTAAGAAGGTCATTACAATCTGAGCTCTGTATTGAGCTTTGTCAGAATGATAATTTTTGTTTTGATACCGTAGGGATAAGACTAAAATTGAGCTCAACCTATTATCACATAAATGCTGTTTACATTCCACCGTCAACTCCATCGAATATTTTTCTTGGCTACTGTGAATATATTGAATCTTTAAATGGCATTCTCAGTGGGAATTTAATGATAGTTGGAGATTTCAATTTACCTGAAATTGACAATAATACTTATGATCTCTCTTCTGGTTCACCTAAAGTAAAATTTCTTTATCGTTTCATGTCATTCTATGATCTAGTATCATATAACACAGTGCAAAATGAGCTTGGTAGAACTCTGGATTTAGTGTTGAGTAACTTTCCAGTAAAAGTAATGAAGAGCGATGATCCACTTGTCCCTGAAGATGGTTATCACCCTGCGTTATGTGTGGATGCCTCATACTCAGTGACGACGTCAGGGCTAAATTCAAGCCACTCACCTGAATTTCATTATGAATATCATAAAGGAGATTTTCTCGGTCTCTATCTTAGTCTCCGTGATTGCAGTTGGGATTCCGTTTTTTGTAGTGGTGACGTTGACTCTGCAGTAGATAAGTTTTATAAAATACTTTACCATCATTTCAATGAGTTCATTCCTAAGAGGAGGGTGATTTTTCAAATAATAAGTATCCTCCCTGGTTCACACATGATATCATATCTGATTTGAAATTGAAGAATAAGTGTTCAAGAAAGAGAAGGACTTCACCCTATCATGATAATATATTTAAAACATTACGAGCATCTCTTAAAACTAGAATTTCAGCAGCCTATGAGGCATATTTAAGTAGAATTCAAAATAGTTTGCGAAATAATGTTAAAAATTTCTGGAAGTATGTGAATTCGAAAAGAAAAACTTCTTTTGTGGAGTCGACCATGACACTTGACGGAGAGTCCTACTGTGGGGCAAATATCGTCGATGGGTTTTCTAAATATTTTAAATCTGTTTATGAGGCTGATACACCTGATGCACAAGAGGGGGTTCCTGAGGTGTCTGAGTGCTGCTCATTGTTGAATGGGGGTGTTGGGTCAGTCTCTTTTGATGACATCCTGTCTGCGATTAATGAGCTTAAGTCTGGCTGCTCTGAGGGTCCTGATGCGATTCCAACTTTTATTGTTAAGGGCTGTGCCGCAGTCTTGATAAAGCCATTGAAATTTATTTTTAATTTATCTTTGAGGACGGGTAAATTTCCTTCAAAATGGAAGGTGGCAAGGGTTACTCCAGTTTTCAAATCTGGAAATAGAAATGATATAAAAAATTATAGGCCAATTTCTATTTTAAATTGTTTTTCTAAAGTTTTTGAAAAAGTTATTTATTCCATAATTTATGATCAGGGTCAGAGAATTATTTCACCCCAGCAGCATGGATTTTTACCTCGTCGCTCCACTGTTTCCAATCTTATGGTTTTTAGTAATGAAGTGTCACATGTTCTAGATGATGGAGGGCGTACTGATGTTATTTACACAGATTTATCAAAAGCCTTTGACACTATCAACCATAGACTTCTGATAAGAAAACTTAAAGTGTTGGGATTCTGCGATACTCTGGTTCATCTTGTTCAGAGCTACCTTCAAGCAAGAAAACAATATGTGAAAATTCAACAATATAAATCAGAATTCTTTGAGTGCACATCGGGGGTACCTCAGGGCTCTAACCTTGGGCCACTCCTTTTTATTTTATTCATCAATGATCTCCCATCTGTTATCAATAAATCAAAATGTCTTTTGTATGCAGATGATGTCAAGTTGTTCAAAGAAGTCAATGATCTGAGAGATTGTTATGATTTACAGATTGACGTTGACAATTTGTCCAAGTGGTGTGTTACAAATGAACTAAAAGTAAATGTAGGAAAATGTAAATTCATGAGTTTTACTCGACAGTCTTCTCCTTTCATACATGTTTACCATATAAATGGTATACCGTTAGAAAGGTGGAATCGTTCAAGGATCTTGGAGTGGTTTTCAGTTCTGATTTTTCTTTCAATGCACATGTAGATTACATATCTAACAGAGCTAATCAGCAGATGGGATTCATCTTGAGGACATGCTCACCCTTTGGAGACATAGTGCCTTTGGTACTGTTATACAAATCAATTGTAAGAAGCCTGATGGAATATGCTAGCGAAATTTGAATCCATATTATAATGAACAGATTCAAATACTAGAACGAATGCAGAATAAATTCTTGAGATGTATTTATTATAAAAAGCACAATGTTTTCTGCCCGTTTGATTACCCTACCAATTCTTTAAGAAGTATGTTTCAAATTAAATCACTGAAAGTCAGACGTGACGTCAAATCTCTTCTTTTCCTTTATAATCTTTTAAATAACAAAATTGATCCTCCGTATCTGCTTTCCAAAATTAATATTTATATAAATACCATTGCTCGTCGTTCGACCTTTTCTTTTCATATCTCACGCTCCAGAACGGTGAGTCATTATAACTCTCCTCTGAATAGAGCACAGAGAATTTCAATAGTTGTTCTCAGCACTTGGATATCTTTTGGTTCTCCCCGTACAAATTCCGTAGGATGGCGTGCGATCTAGTCGATAATATTATGTGATTTGTCATTTCGTGATTTGCATTCTTTCTTTCATTAATTTTATGTGGTAGTGATTCACAGACATTCTATTTTCTTTTCATTGTAGGCTAAACTTGAATCAACAGACTTTATTAAGTTTTAAAGTTCAGTTTAATTAATTACCTTTGCAATTTTCTCATTATAAATATTGATTTATTTGTTGTGATATATTGATAATTATTGATCAATTGAATAATTATTTTTCAGGCCTATTGATTAATTTATTGTAGTTTATTGATAATTGATTAATTGAATACAGTAATTATTGATTTCAAGTTTTCTAAAATTGTTAAAATCTTATATTTAATTTCATTCTCATTCATTTGACATACTTTTGTTAGTATTTTTGATTCATTCAATTTCCATTTCTTATTATTTCACTTACATTACATTTCTTGTTTTTCAACATTTCTTCATACTTAATTCTTAAAATACATTTTTGAATTGTATAGTGTATGATTGTAATGTGTGAAGGAGGCAAAATGGGTTTTTACCTGTTGCCTCCATGAATAAAATTATTTATTTATTTATTTATTTATTTATATTGCCTTCCAAGCCACCACGTTCCTAATAAGAAGGTTTCTGTTTCTTGTGTTATGATTGGTTTCTATGTTGAACCACAACATATCATATATATATATTGATGCATACAATATAATTCTCAACTATGAATGATTGGGGAAGGAACAACAGGCTTAAAGCCCAAAACTGTTCCTTTCCCAAATTTAGATAGAAATTTTCCAAAAATAGGTTATGTTTACACTTCATGATTTTCGTCCAAATTTTGAGTCCAAAATATTCATAAAAATATAAACATATTTGTTTAATATCGGGGACCGAGCTTCGCTCTGAAGTACAAAAGCAGAAAAAAATTATTACGAAAGAAGAAATTATAATAACATTCATACAGAAATGTTCTATCTAATCACAGTAAATTGAGATTAATTCCCAGAGGAATGCAAAAATTTCCTTCACAAAGGTCTAGTTGCACAAAAGCCGGTTAAATTTTAATCCTGATCAACTTCACGTGAACCAAATCAGAGAAGATTATTTCAAAAAGATGGATCTACTGGAAAATTAATCAGGATTGGAAATAAACCGGATTTTTTGCAACCGGCACTAAGTACCTGATTGAATGATTACAAAAGTTCAACAGCTGGGTCATAATTTTGACACAGTCCCACACACATGAACTCGCTCACTCACTTCCATCACCAACAGACGACGAAATAATTATTATCAGCTGTTTTTCCGAGGATGAATAATAATATTATCCTTTTAATGTCCTTCAGCGAGTTTTCCCAGGGATGAGACCTAGCGCAATCGAATCTTTATATTATAAACCTACTATGTTCTGAATTTTGTAAGAATCGCTAGAGCCGTTTTCGAGATCTGGTGAAATACAAACATATAAACATCTAAACATGTAAACATCCAAACATCTAAACATAAAAACATATAAACATAAGTTGCTCGTTTATTAGTATAGGATGAGTTAAATTCTATGTTTGAACGAACAGCACTTTTATCTCATTTTAAACTGAGATGGTTCAAAATATGGGCCTGAGATGTTGATCATAAGGATTAAAACGTCAAAATCCTTCCTTTAGTTCAGAAATAGTCATTTTTGAAATTCAAAAAACTAAAGTGAGATTCACGATTTATATTTAGCAGAAATATTATAAACATTATAAACATCCAAAGATCTAAACATATAAACAGAAGTTGCTCGTTTAATAGTATAGGATTTAAACATAATGTTTTATTAGGCTACCCAGCAATCCTAGTAAAAATATTTTATATATTTTTGTAGCATATTGAAGACAAGAGCGCGATCATCTTGCGAACCTCTTGCGCAATGTCTCATGTAACGTTCATGATCGGAACGTGTTTGTTTCGCGTTGATCTGTACGCACCTTTATAGTGAGGTCCACGTTACAAACTATCAAACGTTTAGTTCAGTAGCGAGGTAGTGGAAAAGGGCGTTTGGGGAATAAACACCAAACACGCTAAATTTCTGTGCAATGATTCTGGTATTGGGCAGCTTAAAATTTGATCTCTTTGCCCTGTAGGTTTTTACAGAGAGCCTTAAAGAAAGTATAGATGATTGGGAAAGAAACAACAGGCTTGAAGCCCAAAACTGTTTGAAAGAAGAAGAAGAAGAAGAAGGAGGATAAGAAGAGGAAGAAGAAGAAGAAGAAGGGGGAAAGGAGGAAAAGAGAATAAAGAAGAAGAAGAGACGGAGTTAGAAGAAGAAGAAGGGGAAGTGGAGAAAAAGAGGAAGAAGAAGAACAACAACAACAAGAAGGAGGGGAAGAAGAAAAAGGAGAAGAAGAAAAAGAAGGAGAGGGAAAAGAAGAAGAGGAGAAAAAGAGAAAGAAGAAGAAGAAAAAGAGGAGGGAGAAGAAGAAGAAGAAGAAGAAGAAAAAGAAGAAGAAGAAGAAGATGGAAATTGTACAAAAATAGGTTATGTTTACACTTCATGAGCCTCAAAGAACACGGATTTTTGGTTATTTTTCCACTTATTTGAAATGAACGCCAAATCGAGCCATCGGACAAAAAAATCACTCCCACCTTTTTTATAGATCATAAAATGTCGTATAAAATGAAATAATCCAGAGCTCTCTATCTTCATTGAGTACAGAGTTACAATTTTCCAAAAATTAGTCAAATTTTCGGAAAACCCGAAATTTGGAGGAATTTCCGAACTATATCTTCCAATTCCCACAGTTTAAATTCATGATTCAAAATCCCTGTGGGCGTGATTTTGTGCTCAACAACCTGAGAATAGATGGATCGTTCTATCTCAAATTAAATTCCAGGTACACGAGAAGAATGTTCTGACAACGTTGCGAAGCTAGAAAAGGATAGCACTATCTGCTTTGTGGAATGATAGATGAGGATGGCAACACCACTGTTAATCAAATACTGCCATTATAACGTGGACCTCACTATATTATTCTGTCTAATGAATCAAAAACGTTCAAAACCAAGTGGCATTAAGCGGTGAAGTAGGCGTATTTTCGGCCGTCCTGTGCTAGAAAAATTAAGCTGTTCAAATTAAATTGTTTCATTTTCATACAAATTTAGCCCAATTATTCATATTTTACTAGTAGTTCTGTGAACAGTAGACCTCTCGTAGTTATAAACCGCATCGTCCTCTTATACTGTCCATCAGAGTAAATCCTGTCTGTATGTCGTGTCGGCGAGATATCGGTGTGAAAACGGCTAATGGCTGTTGGGGTCGGTGTATCAAAAATGCTAACATCAAAAGCTAATCTCCTTCAAGACATACTGGCAACAGGACAGCCCGAGTTCAAAGCAGAGAAAGTTCGAGAGACAATACTATGTTATTTTAGTTATTAATTGCATGCGTTATTGCAAGCAATCAATCGTTCATTTAATAGTGCATAAAAATTGCATTCAATGAGGCATGCAATTTATAGTCTGCACAGCAAATGATTTTTTACCAAGTTACATTGAGATATTGAATTGCATGCGTCATGGCAATCAACTCGACAGCTGATTTATGATGAATAATTGTATAGTCTGATTTTTACTCTAATATTGGCGTATGAAGGAGGCTCCTTTTTCCTTTTATATTATCCTTGAAATGCAAAATTTCCAAAAACCATGTATACACGTCGACGCGCAATTTAAAAACGAACATACCTGTCAAATTTAATCGAAAATTTATTACCGCGTTTCGCCGTAAATGCGCAACATATAAACATTTTCAAACATTAAGAGAAATTCCAAACCGTCGTATTGAATCTTAGACCTCACTTCGCTCGGTCAATCATTTTTGATTTGGAATACTTGATAGTTTTTCAATATGATTCCATTATGATGATAAATATCATTATCTAAAGCCATAAGAGAATCTCACAGTAATTTTCATCAATTGAATCTTTTAGTAGTTAATTTTTTTGAATGTATAGCAGATGCTGTAAAGTCAGAGTTTTTCTTCAATAAATATTCGTTATGTTTGTGTTTTAGACGGCCGGAAAATGGCAACTGATGGTGAGACTAATGACAGGAGTTGGGCGATACACAGAGATGCGTTATGTCTTTCACATACTCAAGGAGAACGACCAGTTTGAATGCATTCTCTCCAATACACTGGTAAGGTTAGGTTAGGTTAACTTTATAACAAAACTCCTGTTTAGAATAATATTCATAATCTGTTGTAGAAAAACGAACATTTTTTCACGGCCAGATGCGTCTGTGCTGTGGTTTTTTCAAAAGATACAAAAACTGAAATCTTCCATAGTAAAGCTCTTGGTAGTAGATAAAATAGTGTATACAACTGTTTCATATATTATTATTTTTGCCAGTCATTCAGTTTCAGCTGTTTTACATCCATGAAATCAAGCCGGTAAACAGCTGATTATAGAACAAATAAACATATGATTCTCATTTCAGCATACTATACTGTAATAAAATCATATTATGTTTGCTTTACAGTCGAGTATGTTTCCTATAGTGAGGTGCACGTTATAATGGCAGTGTTAGGAAGATAGGAGAAAAGGGTTGCCAGATCTCAGCCTTTCCACTCAAACAGCTGATACTGGTATAAGTTATCTGATCAATTTAATTGTTCATTATTGCTGAAAATAGTTAATCATATTTTATTTCTCAAGAAAATATATTTTTTAAAGATGTAATAATAAATTTTCATGATTGAGATTAAATATTTTGTCAATTAGTTGAATTTCTACATTGTTGATAAACGATGTGGCAACATCGCAAAGCGTGAAAGAGATAGCGCCATCTGCTTTGTTGAATGATAGACAAGGATAGCAACACCATTGCAAATCACATACTGCCATTATAACGTGGACCTCACTATAGTGCCGAATTTGGAACTGCAAAACTGGTACAAAATCCGCCTTTTAGCGCTCCAGGTGGAAGTTTGTCAACTACAATCAAGAAATTCCTGATTCGAAACTTGTAAACTAGATTATGTTTATAGAATGCATGTAGTAATGTCAGCACAAGCAGGTAATGCTTTCTGTTTCTCAATTATTCTTTTCTAGATTATTATCACAAAAAAATAGTGTAAGTTACTTGGCCGTGAATGTCTTTTGCAGTGCTCGAAACCCTCGAATGAAATTCTAGTCTCTGCTAACGCCTCGACTAGAAACATCATTCAGTGTATGACACGTCAATTAAATAATTAAACTACATCTAGTTTTCCCAGATCTGAGGTCACAGCAATTTAAAAAAAAAATCTTAATACTGAAATCACTCCATCCACGCACGTTGCGCGTATCTTGTCATGGTCCAAGACACGCCCAACAAAGCCGCGGAGACCAGGGCGTGTTGCTAGATTTAAAATTTTTACATTTATCCAGCAAAACGCCCGGATAGAGCTCTGTCTTCAAAGTTTACAAGCTATAATGGGCCATATGAATGAGCATTTTCTTATACTTCTAATATATGGAGCATATGCTTCATTTTCTATGAATAAACGTGAGCAAAACCTTTTGCTCATGCTCCTCAAAAAAAAAAATAGTTTGAGCATTTGCTCAGAAGTAGAAGCTTATGCTTTAAATTGTATGAATAAACTAGAGCATTTGCTCAACTTTTGAAGCAAATGTTTCAAAAAAGGAGAGTCTAGTCTGGAGCAGCTTTTCACCTTTTGCTCATAGTAAAATGGCTCAACTAATTCGTGTGAGTAAGAGGGTTTAGTTATAGTACAAGCAATAGTTGAGAACTATAAAACTTTTCAGATTCAACCGTGATATATATCATCATTATTCCTACAAAAGAATAAATAAAAAAGATACCATCACAGAATAGGAAATAGGCATTTAAGAAGATGAGAGTGTAGACGATTATAAGAAGGCTATTGAGATTATGCTGAAGATTATTATAGAGGTGACATTTCTATTATTTCAAAATTCAGAACTCAGCTAACTTAAAACTCAAAATTCATGGATAGAGAACAGAGCAGACGACCAAACACAAGCGGTGTATATACTTGCATATTTAGCCCTTACATGATCTATAAAAACAAAGTAAGGCCACAAAGGCGAATCAGCTGATGAAAAATCTTTAAAATACGTGAGCATTTGCTCCAGAGTTCAGTAGGAAGAGTATAAGGTAAAGCTTATTCATTTAAAAATGAGCAAATGCTTATGCTTCTACCTAATGCTCATGAGCAAAACCTTATGCTCCATGCTCATGAGCATATGCTCTGTTTTCATTCATATGCCCCAATGTGTCATCTCATAACCCCCAACTGAGAGTACAACTAGTATTTCTGAAATATATAGATAATATCTTAGACTAATAAAGGACTCTAAACTGAAATATTTAAGGTGAGAAGAATCTCAACCAGACACAGATAAGTAGCTGATAATAAATGTAATTTCAGTCGGTTTTATACAAATTGGCCTAATCATGATAAAGGGATGATGATTGTTACTGAATATAGTAGTCTCATTAACTTGGCTTTATTGAATTGTAATTTGTTTGAATAATTATTGACTTTAGTGGAAAATTAATTAGGAAACAAGTTGTAGCATTTTCTTATTGAATATAGACAAGTGTATGGACAGTGTATATTTTAAGGCTGCCATGAATCCGCGATAATTACTCATATTTTTTAAAGAACCTGGTAGAGAATTGAAAACTTAAAGTCCGGTTACAGAGCTCGACCGACCGTCAGTGCGTATGAACCATCCTGACCGTACGCATCGATGAATCAGTTTTACACATTCAGAGCTCGACCGACCATCAGTGCGTATGCACCATCCTGACCATACGCATCCATACATCAGTTTTCCTGACTCACAAAATGTACGACTTTACAGATTGTTTAATTGCTGCTTATTATCTTCGTAAACGAAAGATTAAAAGACGTAGATATCAAGTTCACCCGATGGTCGCCCAAACAGCATTTCAAAGGGAATTTAGTACCATTATATACATCATTGCTTGAGGATGAAGATACATTTTTTAACTACCTCAGAAATTTTGATGAGTTATTTCGAGCTTGTATCACCATTGGGAATACTTGCAGTCACTTTAAGCTACAGATCGAATAAATGTAGATAATATTAATAATATATGATCTTTCCAATAAAATTTAGAATGATTGAAGAATTAATGTAGTATAGAAAAACTCTGAATCCAAATATGACACTATTAATTATTGAATTCAATCATTATGCAATATCAGCTGATTGTCGGGCAGAGGTGTCAGCACATTGTTTATGTTGCGATCGGGCTACTGATCAGTACAGCTCTGAAAGCTTCTATTTGTTTCAATAGCGCGTCGGTCGACCGATGGAACGGATGCGCACGAGCTCGACCGATGGTCTTCGTACGCAGTGTAAAACGCTTGGTCCTAACCGTGCGCATGCGTGCCGTCAGTCCTGCTCTGTACGGATACATGGAATATCTATGGAAAAGACATGCGCGACTGACGTACGCACTGACGGTCGGTCGAGCTCTGTAACTGGCCCAAGCCCTTCATAGTCTTTGATGGACTCGTGAGATGTTTTAGACACTCGTTCGCTCGCTACGCTCGCTCACTTGTGTCTAAATCTAACTCGTGTGTTGAAGACCCTCATTGTTGTTTAAAGTACCCAGTAGATTGCACAATATTGTGTTTGATTCAGGGCAAGTTTGACGGGCTGAAATCGGCTACACTGGACTTTGCTCGAGGCTGTAGCAGTGACGACAATAGCCAAGGCCTGTTCACACTGGTCGCGTTGCACTTCGGCATGTACGCCGACCTGGCCGCCATGTTTCACGAGTCGGCCGCAGCCGCGCTCCACTCGCTCAAGTACGCCTCGCCACCACCCGACAGGTCGCGCTTAGTGCGTAGTGAGCACAATGAAAGGTCAGTGTCAGTTTAACAAACTGAAATTCATTAATAAGAAATAAAAAATCAAAGTAGCTTTTCCAAAAACTTGTGTTGACGGTACCTGCACTATTCATTTTCCAGAGCCTATTGCACATACAGTAACCGAACAAAGTTAGTAGACAGAAGGTTGGTCACTCATCTATAGTATTTTAGTTGAAATGCAATTGGAGTGGGGGAACTGCAGTCGTGACGTAGGCTGTAGTACAGAGTAGACAGAATATCGCATTCTTGAAAATCATACGGTGACGTATAGTCAAATTATATAACACAAACATTTTCTGACATGCAAGATTTCTGTTTCTGCTTTACAATAATTATCAAAACATTTTAATAATAAATAATTTTAAAAATAATAAATAATTTTAATTAATAATAATTAACAAATAATTCAAGTTCTTACTTATGCCAGCAGTCGCCAAATAAGATAAATTAAGTTTTGATCTAATAATTAGTTTAGTTTTGCTTATGTGTTTAACACTTTGCAACTTAATCTCTCTCTTGGGTTAACAGCCGTAGGGCTGGTTGGCAGCAGCTCTCCATGCTTTTCTGTCGTCCGCTTTCCGCTTCAGCTCGTAGTATGATCCACATCTCATATCCCGTAGCAATTGTTTCATATACTCCAGCCTAGGTCTTCCTCTCATATTCCCTCCATTATCCTTGTCAGTAGAGTGTCATGTCTGATGATGTGGCCAATCAGCTGTGCTCTTCTTTGCTTGATCCACTTCAAGAAGTTCCGGTTCTCTCCCACTCTTTCAAAAACTTGCTCATTTGTAATCATATCTCTCCAACTGATCTTCATCATTCTTCTGTAGCACCATGCCTCGAATGCAGCCAATCTTCTTTCCTCTCTCACCCCCATTGTCCACGCCTCACTTCCATATGTTGCAGTACTCCATACATACGTTTTCAACATGTTTTTTCTTACGTCGAGACTTATGTTTTTTGAGGTGAATAGATTTTTCTTCTTATTGAAGGCAATCTTAGCCTGGGCAATTCTGCTGGCAATGTCCTTGCAGCTTCTTCCATCACTTGTGATTTTGCTACCCAGGTAATTGAACTCCTTCACTTCATTTACTACCTCATTCCTTAGCTTTACTGCTGAGCTGTTCTCCCCTGTCCTGCAACATATTAGCACTTTGGTCTTTCGGATGTTTATTTCAATCTAAACTCTTCCTCCATTATTCTGTCCATTTCATTCAGTGTTTTCTGTAGTTCCTCTTCACTTTCTGCCATTACTGCTATATCATCCGCAAAACGAAGCATATCTACCGTTTCCCCATGAATTTTCACTCCTGTACAAACTTTTTCTCTCACTCTGTCGATTGCCTTTGAATATACACATTGAACAAGTATGGGGATAGCGCGCATCCTTGTCGTACCCTTTTTGAATGTGTGCAGATTCCTCTTCATTTCCACTCCTAATAACTCCAATTTCTTGTTTATAGATGTTGTAGATCAGTCTTCGGTCTCTGTAGTCTATCCCAATTTGGCGAAGAATGTTGAATAGGATGTTCCAACTTACATTGTCAAATGCTTTTTCAATGTCAATAAAGGCTATGCATGTGCGTTTCCCTATCCATCTGCTTCTTCTCCATCACCTGTCTCAGCGCCAGAATTGCCTCTCTTGTCCCTACACCCTTTCTAAAGCCAAACTGATCTTCAGACAATTGTTCATCAATTCGTTTTTCTATTCTCCTGAGGATAATTCTGGTAACTATTTTCGATGCATGACTCACTAAGCTCAGCGTACGGTACTCTTCACATGATCTTGCATTTGATTTCTTTGGTATAGGTACTATAATACACTTTACAAAATCGTCAGGTAACTCTCCAGTCATATATATACTATTTACAAGATTATACAGTGCTCTCTTTAACATTCCACCAGACTTTTTCAAGAGCTCTCCTTGTATATCATCTATTCCTGGTGCCTTCCTTCTTTTAGGTCTCGCAGTGCTTTTTCAAACTCTTCCATCAACATTGGTGCCCCCAATTCCTGTAGTTCTATCTCGTCTTCTCTCTCCAAGTGCAGATTCCCATTGTCCTCTCCACAGTACAGCTGCTCCAGATATTCTTTCCAACGTTTTGCTATACTCTCTGAATCATACTTTAATTCTCCATTTTTGTCTACAATACTCATTGTTCTCACTTTCCTTGTTTCAAAGAATCTTTTTACCTCTCTGTAAGCTATATCCATCTGCCCTGTTTTCATGCAATTGTTTATGTTCTTGCAAATTTCTCTTAAATATTCTTCTTTGTCTTGCTTTGCCTTTCGAATAATCTTGTTCCTCAGACTCCTGTATTTCCTTAATCCTTCTTCATCTTGAGAATTCTTGTACTTTCGTCTTTCATTAATCATTTCAACAATATCTTGGCTTATCCATTCCTTTCTGTTCTCCTGCTTTTTCCTTCCTAATACCTCTTCTGCCGAAAGTTCGATACTCTTCTTTATTTTGTTCCATTCCTGCTCCACTCCCATCTGCTTTTCTGTTTCTTCCCTGGTCCTGTTTGTTTTCTCCACGTATTTCGTTTGAGTGAGATCATCTTTAAGTCTGGTCATATCCCATTGTTTGCTTTTTCTCATCTTCAGAGCTTTGAATTTCAGTTCACAGTGCATCATAACAAGATTGTGGTCACTGTTAACGTCTGCTCCTGGGTAACTTCTACTGTTTTTTACTTGTAACTTAATATATTATTGTAATTTTGTTTTGGCAATAAATTTCAATTTGAATAATACAAGTATTTTGCCATATAAAAGCAAAAACCCCACCTCCTAACCTTTCCTTTCAAACCCTAAAGGTTTCTTCATCTTCTAGGTCGTGTTATATTTTGTAGTTTGGCTATACATCAGCTTGTGAATTTCGGGGATGAGATATTTTGATTCTCGTAGAACATGTGCTCGATACCAGCATATGTTCAGTGCATTTATGATGAAATTCTTCGGATTTATGGGATCGGTTTATCGGATTATTGCAATGCATTGGTTTATCAAGATTTTTTATGGGTTAATCTGAAATTATAATAGTATAACGTTGTCTACTAACGCTTTTCCAGTTATTACCTGCTAACCTAAATCACTGTTTTTTCGTGTCACGTTTTTAGATTCTTGAAAAACTTTCAACTCAGATTTATTCATACAAGTTGAATGAACTTGAAATATTTAACAACATCATTAGAATCAGTGATTCTATCGATATAAGTATGGAGAATTTTAAGTTCTAGGTCAATCTTGAGGGGATCAAACGACGATGTATTTGAGATACAGTGGATAAACTGTATGCTCAGTGTGGTTACTCTATCACTTTTTACTAAACGTGACGTCACGCTGGCGTTCCCCCCACCACTTCGAATCTTTCACCTGTGAGTGATCAACCTTCTGTCTACTAACGTTGGTAACAGAAAATATTCATTTATATGATGCGTTGGGTTCACAGCACTCATATAGAAGAAGAATAATAGGAGTACTTTAGGTCTGATCAGGTTTAATTACACCAGAACTCAAAAAACGTTTATCTATACAGTGATAAAAACTAGTAGTTCTGTGAACAGTAAACCTCACGCAGTTTTATCATCCACAAGTATCTGATGTCACCTGTTCTAGTTGATTCAGTTCAATCACAATTCACAGTTGAATCATAATTTGAAAACTTTTATTATTGTTTTCTACAAGATCAAAAAGTCACTTATGTTAATAAACTCAGTTCACGTTTGATAATCTTTCCATTTGATAAAAAATTTTCTCAACTATCTTGAAATTAATTTTTTTCAATAAAAAATATTATAATTTCTTCAGCATTATTTAGCTCATTTAATCATTTTTTATTTTATTTTCAATCACCTATTGCATTTGTTTTTCAAATGTGAGAGTATTGATACTGATGGGCAAGCATCATAAAAAATATTGAAATCCTACCTTATAGAAATAGACACGGCCAGACATCTGTTAATGCTTGTGTAATGCATGCAATGAATAATCCACTTTTATGGGTGTAGAATTAGTAATAATTACTTAGCTATGTGTAATTGTGACTTATAGTACCTAATAGTAGTATTTATCTGTTAAGTGTTTTTCTTTTGTTGTTACAATTTGACGTTGTAATGCATTTTGATGTTCTCACTTACTACTACAACTAGTAGTTCTGTGAACAGTAGACCTCGCGCTCAGTAAGTTGTTATGTTTTCTCAAAATTAATAAATAATTTATCAATTTAAAATGTCTAGAAAAAATCCTAAATAAAAACAAAGGTTTCTGTCCTATCGTACCGTGGACGTGTCGTCCCGGAATGTGAGTTTGAGCGCTGTTATCAGGTCTGGCTGCCTTCGATACGCCACTCTAATCAACCCATCAGAGAACATTCTGTGTTGTCGTGTTGGCGAAAAATGGGTGTGTTAAAATTAACAAAATAAACTACCATAATGCTGATTTCCTACAAACTTCATTTCTCACTTTTCATGATTTTAGAAATCAATTTCTTTTCAATATCATTTGTTGCAATTTTAATCATCAGATTGAAAAAAAATGTTTTCTATCAATAACTCCAAACTCCAAAGTAGAATCATGGCCTCAGCTTATGGAAAGACAAAGTTAGTAGACAAACTGTCTACTAACGTTGATGGAAAGATACATTTTCAAGATGTTCGATGTTTTTGAACGGGTAGTATTATAGCATAGAGAAACAATAGCATAACAAACTTACGCTATTGTTTCTCTATGATTATAGTCCACTAGACAGCTGACTTATGATGAATAATTCTATAGTCCGATTTTTACGGTAATATTGGTGTTCGAAGGAAACTCCTTTTCCTTTTGTATTATCCTTAAAATGCAATATTTTAAAAAACCTTATGTATACCTCGACGCGAAATTCAAAAAGGAACATACCTGTCAAATTTCATGAAAATCTATTGCTACGTTTCGCTGTAAATGCGGAACATATAAACATAAAAACATTCAAACATAAATAGAAATGCAAAACCGTCGACTTGAATCTTAGTCCTCACTTCGCTCGGTCAATAAAAATTTATTTATATGTATAAAATGGTCGTAGATAAACTACTATTGAGTAATAATAATTTTGCTTGCAGATGTCTGCAATCGGCCATTGACGATTACTCGCACGCCGCACAGCATTTTATACAAGCAGAGCGCATTGGTCGCGCAACGCGCACTGTGGCCAGGGCGGAGCTGGTCGCCCTGCAGCTCTCCCACCTGCGAGCGGTGCCGGTAAGTGGCTAAGACTTGTGCTAAGTCTGGATCCTGTAGCGTTGCCTAAAATGCTTTGAATAATATTTTAAATGTTATTGAATTTATGAAATCATGCATTTCTGTGCTCCCAAATACATTATAATGGAGTCCATTACAATTGTAAACAACCTCATATTCAGCCATGTCTGTTTACGTTCAGCTACTCTACGTTCTTTTCCATCGGTTAGAAAAGTATGATGAGTTGATCAGTGAACGAACCGGATATGACATTTTTTTTTATCAGTTAGAGCAAAGACCTTGAAGAGGTATAAACTCCTATGCCTATGCCTTCCCATTGCTAGCTCTTACTTGAAATTAAAGGCTGCCATTGAGGTATTTTTGCGCGAGATATTATATAATATATATATATTTTTAATATAGATTACAAAAATCTTCAAGATCTTTAGTATGTAATAATCTTTCAGGTTGTCCCCTCAATGGCTGAATTCAATTCCAAGTACAGTAGCACATGCATCGTTCAACGAACAAATAGTGCTTCGTTCAGAGCCACGTTCACTCTCCGGTCTCATCGTTCACTCACCGATCAGTGGCTTTGAACTCAACCATTATCGACAGACGACAAAAATTCCAGCTTTTCATGTCCTTCAGCGAGTTTTCCCAGGGATGAGACCTAGTGCAATCGAATTTTTATATCATAAACCTACTATGTTCCAAATTTCGTAAAAATCGTTAGAGCCGTTTTCGAGATCCGGTGAAATACAGATAGGCTATATAAACAGAAATCGCTCGCTTAATATGATAGGATCTCGTAATTCATAGTTTATTTTATTAATTTGTTTAAACTGGTTTTTGAAATAATTCGGTGTCAAATCTATATACTTGGCTGAGGCCCGCATTGACCTAATTCCCAATAGTCGATGTATCATTGAATAAATGAATGATTTATCTGTGTATCATTGAATAAATGAATTATTATTTATGTGGTGTTGTTTTCAGATGGGCTCCAGCCAGCACAACCTGTTGGAGGGGTGTGGGACTGGTGACGGGGAGGGAGGCAGACTGGCCGGTAGCTATGAGGAGGCGTGTGTGCTGGTGAGAGGAGGAGGAGGGGTCGAGTGGTGTGACGTCATCTATGCCAATGTGATAGAGCGAGGCAGTCAGTCGTTCATGCATGCTTTCATGCAGCATCACTCTCTCACACCTAAACTGGTGTATCAGGTGGCCACCAGGTGAGCTATCCTTGTCTATCATCCTTGTATCAACTTCATATCATCTTTGTATCATCTTCGTGTCATCTTTGTACAGGGTTGTGCTGTATACGTAGTAAACAGGTAGACAGACCGTCCCTTTACTCACACACACAAAAGGAGACTTCGCTTGTGTGTGTGAGTAGTAGGAGGGTCGGCCTAATCCTTCAGAGCTCATGCCAATCTGGACAGAGTATAGTGAGCACCACTCCACGTTATAATGACAGTGGAGAAATATGGGAGATAGTATACATAGTATATCAATGGCGCAGGTAGGCCGGGCGTGTGTGCCTGCGCGTGGGTGAGCGAGGGTCGGCCTAATCCTTCAGAGCTCATGCGAAATTGGACAGAGTATAATAGATTTCTTGTTTTGATTGCAGATTCCAGCTGGACAAGATGGCGACCGCAGCTATGGAGAAGAACATGAAACAGTTTGTGCAGCTGATCGCGCTGTCTGACCTCAAGTACAGAGTGTGCAGTCAGCTGGGTTTCAAGGACGTTCTTAGCAGTCAGCTGACTGGCTCCGATCATCTGCCCTATCTCAAGGACACCGTCTGGCGACAGGGCTTCAAGGCCGCTCATCATCACTAGAATAGGTAGGGATGGGTATCGAACTTGAAAACATCGATATGTGATTAATCGATACATCGATTCACAATCACTAGAATAGGTAGGGATGGGTATCGAACTTGAAAACATCAATATGGGGTAATTGATACATCGATTCACAACCATTAGATCACTGGAATAGGTAGGGATGGGTATCAAACTTGAAAACATCGATGTTATTAATCGATATATCGATTCACAATCACTAGAATAGGTAGGGATGAGTATCGAACTCAAAAACATCGATATGTGATTAATCGATACATCGTTTTTTGTTAATCGATACATAGATTAATCGTTATTAAAAACAATATAAAAAATGAAATAATCTTTTATTTAAAACATTTCAAGTTTAAACTTGGCCGAAACTAGTTGTTTGAAATGTTTTAAATAAAATATTATTCATTTTTTTATATTGTTTTTAATAAAGTAGCCCATACAGTGAAGTGATTTTATCGATTAATCGGTACATAGAACATCGATTTATCGATCAATCATACTATTTCACAAAATGCTCACAAGCAATACTTATTTGAGGCATTTTGACAATGGCAAGAAATGACAAAGAATATTCATCAACTTATTCTCCAATAAACGCTTTTGGTGGAGTATCATAAATGGAAACGAAAATTATTGTCTACAGGAAAAGTATATTTTCGTTGCTTTCTTGAACATGTATTTTTGTTTTAAAGCTGGGTTTTCGTTTGTGCGTAAATGCCGTCGTCGACCACAACAGGGTGAGGATCTCAGATTGGGTAGATTTCAATTTGTCTAAATATCCTAAAAAATAATGTTCAATAAGGTTTTAATGGGGGAGATTGAGTTCATACTTTTAAATAGCAATATATTGATATTATTAGAAATGTTTCATTCTTGAATAATAAACACAAATAATAAAAAGTTATTTGATCAGTTGTTTCAGCACACTTGAAATTTGGACTATATATGTCGTTGTCGACTGCGGAAGTTTACGCACAAACGAAAATGCACCTTTAAGGTAGGCGCACACAAATCGTCATCGGACGGACGGCACGCATCGGACGGATCGGACGATTACCTTTGATACATTGTTTTCAATTGGAGTGCGCATACCTATCTGCATCGTATAGATGCGCATACGATGGGTATGGATAAGGTATGCGCACTCCAATTGAAAACAATGTATAAAATCTAATCGTCCGATCCGTCCGATGCGTGCCGTCCGTCCAATGACGATCTGTGTGCGCCTACCTTTGAACGTAATTGTAGAATTCTTCACAATTCATAGAAGGCATTTAATCAATTTCAATTTAAACAAAATTAATAACGTTATTCAACACATTCCAGGACTTTCAAACGTCCCAAAACTGGTTTTTGGGATACTGGGACTGGGTAAAAAAGCGGGATAGTCCGGGTTTGCGTGACGTCATCTGGACACCCTAAGCTAGAACAATATTGCTTCCTATGGCAGTGTTCACGCATAAACTGGAGCGGGAAGATTTGAATTTGAAATGCAATCAGTTGAATTTTTAGAATATTTTATTACAATATTTATTAATAATCCTTCCAAAATTATATTCCATTAACAATGTGGATTTCCTGTAGCCCTCTCACATTTCCCAAGTTGTTAAGAGGTCCGAAATTCGTTGCATTGAGGTAAATACACAATAACTTTTCTAAATTATCGTAGTACAAGATATTAATTTATTTTCCAAAAACAAAATATATGAAAGATTTACAAAATATAAGAATAAAAATAGAAATCTGAGTACCCTTTTTAAAATTGTTTTTTCCTCCACCTACTGTCTAAAGTACTTACTTTACTCCCTGAAACATAATACTAAGTGTCACTTTTTCGCTCTCGGTAGTAAAAAACAGAAAAACTCCCTAGGGAGGAAAAGTGACTCCATTTAAATAACATGGGAAGCATCTCTATTTTTAAAACTTACATTGTAATAGGTAAAAAGGTCTAAGCTCAGATGAGGAAGCATATAGAGTAGTCAGTCATTGAGCCAACTAAATTCAATACCTCAACCAGATTCGATCAACATATGAAATATATATTTGTATGCTAAAATTATTACATACTTCATATCACTATATGTGTGTGTTCTGGTGGATTTGGTTTGGAGTTGAAATGTAAAATAAACGAATCATGTTTCTTTACTGGTGACTTTTATTTAGTATTATTAATAAGAAATTATTAATAATACACATCAAGAGTAAGAAAGGGAAAGGGAGATATAAATATTTTTTTATTTTCCATGCTATTCAAAATACCAGCCAACGAAATTCCTTATTAACTAATCAAACGGGAACTTCATCATAGCTGTAGTTGTGGCGGCCATTGTTGTTACAACTTTTGCCGACAGATAGCGCTGTCGGTGGAGAACTGTGATTACAAGCCGGCTGTTTCTGTTTACTTTTTAGATTATGTTGTAACACATTGTTTGGTCACGTACGTTTTTAAGAATTATTTTATTTGCAGTTTTTATAAAAATGTAGGTGGAGGAAAAATGTTGTGTATATCACGAGTGAAAAATGTTTTTTATCCCACAGGAAAATTGTTGCCCTCGGCTTCGCCTCGGGCTTCAAACT
This sequence comes from Nilaparvata lugens, assembly GCF_014356525.2. Classification (NCBI taxonomy): domain Eukaryota; kingdom Metazoa; phylum Arthropoda; class Insecta; order Hemiptera; family Delphacidae; genus Nilaparvata; species Nilaparvata lugens. Next base: position 3,627,044 of record NC_052504.1, read on the forward strand.
TTTCCCTCAAGGAGAAAAACAGCACTTTCCACACTAGATATACAAATAACTAACTCACAACATGTTGGGCTAGACTATATAATGCCATTATCAAGTGATTGGAAAATATTGAATGGCATCATATAACCTAAACATATTGTGACTAAAGCCCTGTCCACACTGAACATCTGTTCGACAAACATGTTTGTTGTAAAAGTTTGGGCAAATTTTATTATGTTTGACAAACAATGTTTGCCCGTGGCCAGTGTGGACGCGTCACCAAACAAAATATTTGTAAGTGGGAAGAACAGGTTTTATGTTTTACATCTGTTAACACTGAAAATGTTTGGAAAAACAGTAATTTTTTGTTTGACAAACAATGATTGTCCAAACTTTCTAAAATGTTTGTCTCTGAGCTCCTCAACAAACATGTTTGCCGAGCATGTATGTCAAACATTTGTTCAGTGTGGACACGGCTTTAGGGTACGTAGATTTCTATTTTTATTTATATTCAAGAGTAGCCCTGAAGAAAAAAGACTATAAGAATATGCTACTGCACTGAACTAAAGCGAATACATAACTTAAATACATAAAAATACAGGAATCAAATTACTACATTACTACGTGTTATCGGATGGGCACGTTAAACTGTCGGTCCCGGCTGAAGTATGACAGTCGTAAGGCCCATTGACGGCTTAAATTATATATTCAGGCGGTGTGAGCTTCCCGCAAGGGACTCCCCACCAACAAAAGCCATACGAATTTACTTTTTTTACTACATTAGAATTAATTATTGAATAGTGATTTAATAATCCCTCATACAGAAGCTATGGTCTATAATTACTATGCTCCTTTCAGTACCCTACAGTAGGTGAGGCAAAGGAAGATTCCTTGCGTGCCAGTGTGTGATTTGTTACCGTACTGAGTAAAGGATTTCGTTAATTGGAAGTTTGTTATATAGGAGTTATACAGAGTGTTTCAGAAGTAGTGTCGAACATTTTAGGGTATTGCTACTGGATGATAGGAGACTACAAATGTCGTTTCTCAAGTGTCCAAAACTCAGCGGTTATCCCTATAGCTGCCATTTTGTTTTTTTCACTTAGGAATTTTTATCTCAAGAACGAAATGAAGTATTGATCTGAAATTTGACATGAATACGTATGCTATAAAGACTCAACTTTAAAAAATAAAATAAAAAAATTTCGATGTAAATTTTCAAAATGGCGGCCATTTTAAATTTTTGATGGCAAATTTCACGGAAACCGTTCACTTAACCGAAAATTTACAAGAGACAAAAAAGTTAGCAAATTTTATCAAGAGTTCAAGGTTACCTTATTTATCAAGATTGGTCAGAGAATAACAGAGAAATTAATTATTTTTATACTGCATGCATGATCATGAACAAACAAGATCATCTGAAAAACATTGTAAAATCAGCTGGATAGCCATATGGAGCCATACCGAGCTTCAAAGCTTCATCTTAAATACAATTGGAATTGAAAATTTAATATTGATGTTTAAATTGTGAAAAGTGGTCATGCATGCAATACGAAAATAATTAATTTCTCTGTTATCCTCCGACCAATCTTAATAAATGAGGTATCCGAAATCTTCATAAGATTTGCTAACTTTTTTGTCTCTTGTAAATTTTCTGTAAAGTGAACAGTTTCCGTGAAATTTGCCATCAAGAATTTAAAATGGCCGCCATTTTGAAAATTTTCATTGAAATTTTTTTATTTTATTTTTTAAAGTTGAGTCTTTATAGCATGAATATTCATGTTAAATTTCAGATCAATAATCATTTCGTTCTTGAAATGAAAATTCCTAAGTGAAAAAAACAAAATAGCAGCTATAAGGATAACCGCTGAGTTTTGGACACTTGAAATACGACATTTGTAGTCTCCTATTATCCAGGAACAATACCCTAAAATGTTCGACACTACTTCTGAAACACTCTGTATACTAAACTGTATATTGAGACTTGTATTACAACCGGCGGGTTTTAAAAACAGCAAATATGTGTAGTTGATTTGTAGTCGTAGGTTCTATTTTTATCAAAACTTACTCGTATTTATAGATATTGTGAATTGTGATACATAATAAGTCTGATATAGGATTTAGCGTAATGAATATTATTTATTATCTCCTAGTGGAATTAACTAGTAGGCTACACTCCACTGTTTTTGAAAACAGATAGGGCACCGTTAATATAATTCCAAGTAATAAGTAGCCCTATTAGGAAATAATGTAATAATCTATCTAAAACAGTTCTATTTAATAATGAAAATATGAAATAATGTGCCTTAAACTAATAACAAACTATCTTCTTATTTTTAGTTTGTGCCAATTTATTTTGTTGATATAAAGCTGGTTGCAAGAGAAACACCTTTGAACTATCATAACAGTTATTAAATAGAACGACTTTAGTGACGTCCACGTTATAATGACAGTGTTTGATTAGCAATGGTATTGCTATCTTTGTCTATCATTCAACAAAGCGGATAGCGTTATCTCTTTCTCGCGTTGCTTTGTTGCCAGATCGTCTTTCAACAATGTAGAATTAATAATTAATTAACAACATATTTTATCTTAATAATCATCATTATGAAAAATATAATGAAATATTATTGATTATTTTAAACGAGAATGAACAGTTAATATTATATTAATAAACCTGTATCAATACCGTCTATAGAAGGCATTGACGAAATAGAGGATTAGCAACGTTGTTCTCCTATCTTTCTCCACTGCCATTATAACGTGGATTCCACTATAGCTGTCAGATCTGTCTGAAAGGCGAGCGATGATGACGTCATTTGTGAGAAATGCCGACCATTTAATACACACAAAATTTAATCAGCTTTTGTACAAACGGATAATTGGTCTATTTGAATTTTAACCAGTTTCATAGTTTCAAGTTGAGTAGTTTATCTTTTTAAAGTTTTCATTGCATTATACCAATCTGGTCATGATTGTAATATTACTGAATAATTGCACATATTTTTCGGAAAACAATTATTGTAAGCATATTGTTACCAATAAACTATATTTCCAATGTGGTCAACAATGTGGTCGCATTTTCTATCTAGTTTCATATTTATATTCATTTTTAATCCAAGTTTATATTTACCGGTACCTGACGATGTCAATGTATTTCTTGTAAATATTGATGATTAATAAAATTCTTATTCTTATCTTAATGATTGTTAATCAAGGTCTATCGAAACCTTAAGAGGAATGTAATAATTCGGAAGAAGGGCTGAAACAGGCACTTCGTTCTAGCGTGTTTGGGACGCTATTTTCCAACCGATAATCATGAAAATGTTACCAAATGAACAAAGTTTTATAGACCTTATTGTTAATCAATTGAGTACAGTATTGAAGAACTTTCTTGATGTTTTTTCAGTCAATCTCTGTTTTTAAGCACTTAGGCCTAAGGATTAGGAATAGTGCAATATAATATATTAATAATAATATCAATCATTGTTGTAATACTAATTGACCTTGAATTAATAATAAACTTTGACTTCACTTTGAAAATACAGTAGGCCTACCGTGCATGTTTCTCATTAGTTAATTTTCAATTGTCTAAATATAATTTTATAGTTATTTATTTAAATTTTATCAGTTAGTGAATATGTATTATTCAGTTAGTCACATTAATTTTAGCTCATATCTCAATTCGTGTATATTATCAGTTTTATATGTTGGTTGATTATTTATGAGAGATTTTAATTATTGTTGAAAAGGTTTTAGAATTATTTTTTCATAAGCGACAACTTAATTATTTTACAATACAAATAAAGCGTATTATTGTTATAGTTCTGTGTTTTATTCTTTGTTCAAAATAACCGTTATTTCAATCTATCTTCTATAGTAAGGGTATGAACCTCCGTTATTGAATCCAAGGATTTCATGAAAAATAAAATCTCCCAGATTTGGTTGATGTTCGGGCTTTGGATAGAGGTTGACCTAGCAAGTGTTGTGCTATAATATGAGACGTTTCGCTACAATACAGGGTGAGTTATTCACTCAAACATAAAATCTTCCCTCCACTCTCAGATCAGAGAAATCACTCATCTTCAAATGCTTATAACTCAAGAATAGGAGAGTATTTCGTCAATATGTGATCACATCTTATTGTTCCTCACGTCAAGTACTATCATTCCTGAGAGTTTGAGCGATTTTAATTTTTGAACATTTTTGCAAAAATCTGTGTTTTTATTCATGGATTTCATGAAAAATGTAAATCTCCCAGACCAACAGGCACAGCCCAAAACTTTTCCCTCACCTAATTTTGATTCTTAAACTAGGGCACACGACGAGGTGCCACTCCGACTACGTTTCCCCCTTCAACACCGGTTTTTAGAGGACAAGTAGACGTGAGTCATACCCGTCTAGTTGTCTCCTTTCTGAGGAGGTGACAACTAGTCGTGGGGACACCCTGTCGCGAGGTGTCAAGTTGTCGTTTACGGTCATGACTAGTTGGCACCACGGTCCAGTAGGTGTCAAATAGTCGGGGTGACAACTTGACGGCAATGGTATATTTTTACGAGGGTACAAGTAGTCGCCTACGGTCACGACAACCTATCTCCTCGCCTCCACTCCACAAGAAATCACCATTCCAGCTGGCTCTTCATTTGAAAGTTGGAAAATAAAGCCTAACTATCAAGTTCTATATGAAAAAGCATTAAGATTCCTAATTTTGATATAATAAGATATTTTCAACATCATGTCTTTGTGAGTGAACCTTTTCAACCATGGTGCAATCAAGAATAAGTATAGAAACAGACTGGATGTTGAAAAGAGCCTCAAAATATTTGTCTAGCATTAGGTGCATTTGTGCTCTGTAGGTGACAAGTAGTCAGGGTGACACCTTGACGCCAGCGTGCAAGGTGTCATGTAGACGTGAGCCATCCCCGTCTACTTGTCTCCTTTCTTTGTAAGGAAGACACCCTGACGCGAGGGTGCGAGGTGTCAAGTTGTCGTTTACGGTCATGTCTAGTTGGCACCACGGTCCAGTAGGTGTCAAATAGTCGGGGTGACAACTTGACGGCAATGGTATATTTTTACGAGGGTACAAGTAGTCGCCTATGGCCAAAATGACCAGGTGTCAAGTAGTCGGGGTGACAACTAGACGGCTACCCTTACACTATAGTCCAAAAGTAGGTTATGTTTCATACAATTTTGAATTCAAGTCCAATTAACATTGGGACACAAGTGGTGCATGGGCTGGCTACCCAAGTGAGACACCAAAGCTTTGCTGGATGTCGGGCACTAAAGTTTGTGGTGTCCTTGGTGTAATGAATGAATGCAATATACAGAGTGGGTGAAAAGTCCGAGAACAGTTTAATATCTCATAAAAAATGTGATTTCAAGGTGGGTGTGATTGGGGATCGTACTCTAATTGAAAAAATTACTTTACTATGACTTTAGAAATCTGGTCCGCCATCTTGGATCCGCCATATTGAATGCCACTTTATTTTTTTTAAATAGGAAGGTGGTCATGCGATACATGATTTCGATACGGAATTTCAAGACAAAATGAATGGTGAAAACCGCACATCGATATCTCAAACCGTTTAGAAGATATTAATATTATTAATCAATATCATTAATAAATTGAGTTGAATTGAATACCACTTATGTATTTCAATTCTGATTTGCATGGTATTGATTAATAATGTGAATATCTTCGAAACGGTTTGAGATATCGATGTGCGGTTTTCACCATTCATTTTTTCTTAAAATTCCGTATCAATATCATGTATTGCATGACCACCTTTCTATTTAAAAAAATAAAGTTGCATTCAAAATGGCGGACCAGATTTCTGAAGTCATAGTATTTTCAATTTGAGTAGGATCCCCAATCACAGCCACCGTCAAATTACCTTTGTGTATGAGATATTGGGCCGTTCTCTGACATTTTTCTCTCCTTTCTGCTTTGAATAGTTGATTAATAATGTGAATCTCTTCTAAACTGTTTGAGATATCGATATGCGGTTTTCGCCATTAATTTTTTCTTGAAATTTTCGTATCGAAATCATGTATCGCATGACCACCTCCCTATTTAAAAAAATAAAGTTGCATTCAATATGGCGTATCCAAGATGGCGGACCAGATTTCTAAAGTCATAGTAAAGTAATATTTTCAATTTGAGTAGGATCCCCAATCACACCCACCGTCAAATTACCTTTGAGTATGAGATATTAAGCCGTTCTCGGACTTTTCACCCACTCTGTATATTGAATAAGATAATGATGACAAAATTGATATTCAAAAGAATAGACCTCACAACAGTCCATAAACTAGAATCAACTAGTCCCTCTGAAGTTGTATCCCATATATAATTCTAAATAAAATTAGAGATTAGAATATTATACAAAAAATATTATGCCAGGAGGCTTTATGGTGTAATCAACACAGCCTTAATTGCTGCAAATTAATATTTCTGGATAAGTTAATATAAGGAGAGTAAAGTTAATCTGGCAGATGGATAAAGACATAGACTCAACTTGCATACAATTCCACTCATTATTCCCAATTGATATTTCCATCTGCTAAGTGCTAAACCTCCATTTCATCCTCGTCACTACAGAAAAATGTACTGAATTGAAATTGTTACAATAAATTATTGAACGCACGAGCAACTTACTTCTATCACACAAATCTCGATATGATAGATTGAGAAACAAAACAATGTCAATAAAATTACTAAGTGCCGGTTGCATAAAAGCTGGTTAAATTTTAATGGTGATTACGAGAACCAATCATAGACGCCATTTATCAAAAAGGCCTTCTCTGATTGGTTCTCGTGAAATTAATCACGGTTAAAATCTAACCGGCTTTTGTGCAACCGGGCCTAAGACTTCAATTATTTTTCAAGTGTATGGGCTCTAGTGATTTCAAAGTAGCCTAAATAAAGCAGCTCATAAAAAGTCGAATAATTCACAATTCTATAGTTTATCAAACCAAAGTCATAATTCTAGTTTTACATTAATTTAAGTTTATTCATGTACAGTGCTATTTTGTTTTGTACCACTAAGTGTCACGTGTTGTTATACTCAGTAGAAATTATAATAATTGTATAATTAAAAATTTCACAATTTTTTCAGATGTGTTTCTTCAAATCATTTAAACGAGAACATTTATAGTCACAAAATTTGCAACTAAAAAGTTTTTTACCTGTATGTGTTTGAATATGTACTTTTAAATTACCGGCAATAGCAAATTTAAAGTCACAGAATTAGCAACTGAATGGTTTTTCACCTGTATGTATTCTGATATGAACTTTCAAATTGGATGAAGAAGCACATTTGTAGTCACAAAAGTTACAACTAAATGGTTTTTCATCTGTATGTGTTCTGATGTGTTTCTTCAAATTACATGATTGAGCACATTTGTAGTCACAAAATTCGCAACTAAATGGTTTTTCATTGGTATGTGATCTGAGATGTAATTTCAACCTAGATTTCTGACACATTTATAGTCACACTATTTACAACTGAATGGTTCTTCTTTTTCACCAGCATGTGTTCTGATGTGTTTCTTCAAATTAGATGATTGAGCACATTTGTAGTCACAAAATTCGCAACTAAATGGTTTTTCATTGGTATGAGATCTGAGATGTAATTTCAAGCTAGATTTCCGACTACATTTATAGTCACAAAATTCGCAACTGAATGGTTTTTCATCTGTATGTGATCTGATATGTTCTTTCAAATGGCCTGAAGATACACATTTGTAGTCACAAAATTCGCAACTAAATGGTTTTTCACCAGTGTGTGTTCTGATGTGCCTCTTCAAATGGCCTGAAGTAGCAGATTTAAAGTCACAAAATTCGCAACTAAAAGGTTTCTCACCAGTGTGTATTCTGATGTGCGTCTTCAAATTACCTGAAGTAGCACATTTATAGTCACAAAATGTACAACTAAATGGTTTTTCATCTGTATGTGTTCTGAGATGTAACTTCAAACTAGATTTCTGACCACATTTATAGTCACAATATTCGCAACTGAATGGTTTTACACCTGTATGTGTTCTGATGTGTTTCATCAAATCACATGAATGAGCACATTTGTAGTCACAAAATTCGCAACTAAATGGGCTTTCACCTGTATGTGATCTGATATGTATTTTCATGTAGCCTGAAGTGGTACATTTATAATCACATAAATCACAACTAAATGGTTTTTCCCCAGTGTGTGTTCTAATGTGTGTCTTCAAATCAGAAATCCATGGACTTTTATAGCTGCAGTCAGCACAGCTGTAGAGCTTGGTCTCTTTGCCAGCCACAGTTGGCTCAGTGCACTTTTCCACTGGAGAGATTGAATATTCATCCAGTCCACCCACTTCTGCTGCATTGGCAGTGCCGCTGGTAGAAGGCCACATCTCTGCTTCACTCTTCACTGCGCCAAAGTCAACTTCTTCTGAAATGTCTTCTCCATCTCGGGAATCTACAAAAATAAACATACAACATTACTTGAGAAAATATACAACAGTAGATATAAAATGAGGAGTCTGGCACAACATGTCCCAGACTTCCCCACCTAACCTAACCTAACTAAAAAATTTAACCTAACCCAACCTAAAAAAACCTGACCTAACCTAACCCAAGGTCAAGGTCAAATTATCAAAAACTTGACTGAACAGTAATTGAACTGACTGACTGACCACAGAGTGGATGACCCAGCCATGTCATACAGACATGTTGAATACTGGTGAGCATGGTCATGTGACAGGAGGAGTGAGGGTCATTGAAAATGTCCATGTTAAATAAGTCATGTCTAAACACAGAGGAGGTAGAGTGGGAGTCGTTGAAAATATCTATCTTCAATGCCATTTTGATCTAAAGCAGCATGGCCATGTTGATCTTGTAATATTGAATTTTTTCTCGATTAAAATTGAATCTTTAATTCGAGATCTATAAAACTTGATAGTAAATATCAGAGTAATCGATATGCGGACAACTTTTAACTGAGAATTTATCATAAATAATTGTGTTGCACATTCCATGGTATCACTGAAACAGAGTTCTATTTCAGAATTAACAGATCATTATAAACAGCATAGAGGATAAATAAATTTAAAATAACAGTTTTGAAATAAAGTTTTATTGAGAACAAATGTGAAATGTAAATTCAAAACTTGTAATTTATGTTTTTTTGGAAATTAATATCGATGACGTGTTCATAACGTCACTGTTCTAGGCTTTATCTAAAAGGCGGGTCATTGTTAGCTCTTCTCTAAAAAAATGGTGGCTGGCTATTGAAAGTGTTTTGTGCTCTCTGAATATTTTTCTGTTTAATTGAAATTTATAATGTTTTAATTTGAGATTTGAACAGTTTTATGGTGTTCTAATTTTGTATAATTTTATTTGAGTGTTTACAAGCCTATAGCCATTGTTTTCAACTATATAAATGGATAAGTATTTTAGCTTATAATGATGCTATATGTTTAAGTGTTGTAAGGTGTTGTTCTGTGGTTTTGTGTTGTATATTGCCAAAATTCTTATGAAAATTATAAGTTTGTTTGCTCTAAAAACTGGATTTCTTATTCATTAGCAATAGATCTATTCATAATTTATCAAGAATTTACCATTTTGGAGCTGATAACTTTCTTTAGGTTAATAGGTGAAAATGCTATTCAACCTATTTAGGATAAATTTGGTAGCACGGCAATCTAGAGTCTCCCATGGACATCTTGATCTAGTAGGTCTACCATGGACATATTAATCTGGTGTGATAGAGGTCTCCATGACCATCTTAGTGTAGAGTGACAGGTCCTGCATGACCATCTTGAGCTAGAGTGATAGGTCTCTAATGCTGGTGGGCGTGGCCATTAGTCATGTGACTGAACAGTAACTGAACAGTAACTGAACACTGACTGAATACTATGGAATGCTATTATGTTAAATATAACTAGGAAAAGATATCCTTGTGATACAATGGTTTGTTCACATTCTAGGATTCATATCTGAGACTCTTGAAAGCATACATGCTAACCAGAGGATATCTCATTACTGTTTGTATATTGAAGCTCCTTGTATATTCTATACAATATTCTAGAATGATCACTTCTTCTTACATCACTAAATGTGGGTGAAGAGGATTTGAGGAATAAAAATCAGCAATTCATTGCTACTTTCATTGAATATAGTCTATTTTATTGAAGATCAAAACGGCGGCCATGTGTGTCCTAGGATACTTTTTCACAGTGTGTGTGTGGCTGTGTGCTGAAACGCCCGGTTCTAGAACTGAACAGATGTGTCTTGTATGGCTCTTGACTGAACACTGATGGTCCCCCCCCCCACTGTTGTGAACACTAAACACTATATATACACTCCAGAGTGGGTGGGAGACCTTCTGATTTATTTTTATTAATTTTTGATTTTTCATTATTAAATTTTTTCTAAGTTTTTTTTTCTATTTTTTTTTTGATAATTTGACCGAGACCTTTGACCTTGAGGTTAGGTTAGGTTAGTTAGGTTGGGTTAGGTTAGGTTGAATTTTTTAGTTAGGTTAAGTTTGGTTAGGTGGGGAAGTCTGGGACATGTTGTGCCAGACTCCTCATTATATATATACTTACAACAAACTATTCTTGAACAGATGGAAAATACATTTGAATAATTGCAATATCTCAGTAATTTCCATCTGTAGACTGGCTGGCCGCTATGGCTTCCTATAAAATGGCGCTGCTATCCAGAGATTGTCAGTTTGGTTCAAGGATAAGCATTCCTAACCGGCAAATAGTAGGTACTGGGTTTGATTTCCGTGCTGTCAAATAATTTTTGAATAGTAGCGCTCATCGAATTTCCATCAGGCTGTTTACCCTGTTGACAATATTTGCAGTAGCAGAAGTCTTCGTGGTGAATTACAGCATTTAATTTGGATTTCGTTTAGTAATAATTATTCTTGAACAGTGTTTCTCAGCTTAATTTGAAAGCTTATTTGATTCAAGTATGTGTTGTCAAATACATTTCTTTGATATGACTAACAAGACACAGTTATATCTTACCTTCTTCTTTGATGAATATTAGATTGTAGCCAGGGATTAAATAATGTTGTTGGCTGAAATCATTATTGGTTGGAGTGAATGCAATGCTGCACTCTGGCGCTGGTTCTTGGCTGCTATCTACTGCAACTGTCGCCATCTGCAGAATATATTCACATCACAACACTGCTAATACACAAACAGTGGTACTATGATCAAATAAGAGCAGAGTTTGGGAACAAGCATTTCATTGCTAATTCAACATACTTACTCAGAAATTTATAGATCTGGAAATATATGTTCATTAAATAGATTAGAATAATTATTTTTCTGATGACAGAATGTAAATTTTTCCTAATACTACATCACTACACTCCCCATTACAAACACTTTTCCTAATGTGACATAAGAAATAAGATATTGACAGAATTGTAGAAACTTATTAATCTGACTGCTAATTGTCAAGTGGTTGAAATAGATTGAACAAGTAATTCAATATGATTGGTGAATAGTTGACCGAGCGAAGTGAGGTCCAAGATTCAAGTCGACGGTTTGGCATTTCTCTTAATGTTTAAATGTTCATATGTTTATATGTTGCGCATTTACGGCGAAACGCGGTAATAGATTTTCATGAAATTTGACAGGTATGTTCCTTTTTAAATTGCGCGTTGACGTAAATACAAGGTTTTTGGAAATTTTGCATTTCAAGGATAATATAAAAGGAAAAAGGAGCCTCCTTCATACACCAATATGAGAGTAAAAATCAGACTATAGAATTATTCATCATAAATCAGCTGACAAGTGATTACATAGATGTGTGGAGAAGCCAGTCTATTGCTGTATTTCCATAAGGTCTATAGTTTCAATCAGGTACTTGTGGATGAGAATACTGCGTGAGGTCTACTGTTCACAGAACTACTAGTATTATTTGAGAAATACAGGAGTAGTTGTGAAATTAGAACTATGAAATTGAAGCTACTAACGACAGGATATGCATGATGAACATATGTGTACAAACATTTCGTCATGCATTGTTGTGTCATCACAGGAAAAGGTTTTGAAAAAAAGTATTGAGGTTAATTTTTCATATCTTTGATTTTTGTGGTATATTTTTTCTTCACTTCTATTTTTTCTCCATGATTTGAGGTTAAATTATTTTTGTATCTTAATAATTTGTAATTCAGAAGTTCATTTTTACTTTCCTTGCCCTTTTACGATACGTAAGGAAAGTATTGCTTTCCAAAAAAAATTAAGGTACCCCAATTTCTAAATTTCTATACGTTTCAAGGTCCCCTGAGTCCAAAAAAGTGGTTTTTGGGTATTGGTCTCTCTCTGTGGTGTGTGTGTGTGTGTGTTGTGTGTGTGTGTGGTGTGTGTGTGTGTGTGTGTGTGTGTGTGTGTGTGTGTGTGTGTGTGTGTGTGGTGTGTGTGTGTGTGTGTGTGCGTCTGTGTACACGATATCTCGTCTCCCAATTAATGGAATTACTTGAAATTTGGAACTTCAGGTCCTTACACGAACAATTTCAATTCAAGATGGCGGTTAAAATGGCAAAAATGTTGTCAAAAACAGGGTTTTTCGCGATTTTCTCGAAAACGGCTCCAACGATTTTGATCAAATTTATTCCTATAATAGTCATTGATAATCAACTTCCACAAGCCCCAAATCTCTAAAAATTTCAGGAGCTTCGCCCAATCTATGCAAAGTTTGATTTTAGATTCCCAATAATCAGTCTTCAGATACAATTTGAACAAAAAATTTCAAGTGGAAAGGATTGAGCATGAAAACCTCCACAATTAATGTTTAGTAACATTTCAACCTAAAAATGTAAATAAGCTCGAAATTCGAGAAAACGTGATCATTCAATTGCAAACTGTTGATTCTATTAAATCATTCACTATGAAGAGATAGCAGACCTCGTGTGTCTCCAGCGTTATACTCCTATCACCAGCTGGCTCAGATCTTAGAATAGTAGACTAGAGATGCGCGTGAACACTAGCGTCAGGTGATCAATTTTCATAACGGCAAGGAAAGTTTTGTGAGTGCGCCACACCAGATTTTTTGTTACTGGTTGTTGCTGATGACAAAACATGCAAGATGTATATGTGTGTACACACATGTTTATCATACATGTCCTGACGTTTTAAAATAGAATTGCAATAGAACAGTGCTCGTTAATAGAATGAATTTGTCAATTGATTCATTATTGATTGGAATACTGTATTGTTGTCCTGCTTAATGTCAACACTTTCGCAAAATGCCACTTCTCTCTCCAGCAGACGACCACATCAACCATCCAATTCAACCTGCAATCATCATATCACTTCAATATTGATAGCCAATAGAAAATCATGAATGAATTCTCATTGCTATCTCTATAATAACCTATTAGTTCAATATTGAAATTGCATTTTTACTACCTATTTATTTAATGTATTGTTAATATATGTCACACTCTTTGATTACTTTTGTGTATTATGTATTGTCTGTAAAGCTTTAGATGCAATCAGGAACAATGGCAAGAAATATATGAGGATAATTAGTTGTTATATACCTGAGTAGTAGTTGGGGATTCCTCTGAGGTTATTGGCTCCTGTTTGATGTTATTTGTTGTCAATTGAAGTTCTGCAAATCCATCTTCTTGCTTCTTTCTCTCGATCTGTAGACAGAGGAAAAGATTGGACTTATCTGATAACTTGATTTACAGCTGAGGAAAGATTCAAAAACCACAAACAACTATTTTTGCTGAGGCCACTGAAATACTTTTGGTGAATTTTTGGATAAGATATAGTGAGTTTCAACCTGGACTATCAGCATCAATTGAATTGGAAGTGATGATGTTAGCTGTAGAAATTACTACATTTTTTAATTGAATATCACTTTCGATGACTCTTGTTAGAACATAACTTCTATTATTATTATTACCATTGAGAAAAGATAGCATAAGAGGATATTTCATGGTATAAGACGTTTATGTTACAAATTTCACTGTTAACTCAATTAAAGCTTGTTACCTCATGCATATCGAAAAACGCACCATAAATCATGCAGTGTTTTCTTTGGAGGTGAGTAATGAGTATCCGAATTCCTTGAAATTATGCCATATTAATGCTGAATCCCTTCCTGGCCATTTTGACGATTTTAAGGAAATATTTACATCGCTTAGTTTCGATGTTGTGGGTGTGAGTGAGTCTTGGCTTAAGCCTTCCCTATTATAGTTTATTTGCATTGAATGACTTCTCTTTGTTTCGTAATGATAGGATTGGTAAGGCGAGGGGAGGAGTGGCAGTTAATGTCCGTTCATCTTTAAGACCCAAACTAGTTCATTGTTCACCCCAGCCCTACTCCAGATCTCCCGAATTCTTGTTTGTTGTATTGACTACAAATAATATCAAGGTGGTAGTGTGTATTGTTTATCGTCCTCCAGATGCTGGTCGACTTTCTCTACTTGAGGATGCTCTACTAGATCACTTGGGCAACTATCAACACATTATTTTGCTTGGGGATTTTAATTCCGACTTGCTGAAAAACAATTTCGAAAAAAGACAGCTTGTAACAATGATAACATCTATGAGTCTCTATTTTGTTAATGACACATTACCAACTTACCATCTGCCTCATTCTCACACTCTACTTGATCTAGCCATTGTCAGTGATAAAGATTATGTCTCATATTAAGACCAGATGCCTGCACCTTGTTTCTCCCATCATGACCTTATTTATCTGATTTACAACTTGGAAAAACCTCACCACAATTCATCTTTTACATTAAGAAATTACAAAAACCTCGATATGAATGCGGTTCTAGAGGAGGCAATTGATCTTCCATGGCACCAAATTGGAGAAATTAATGACATAAATGAAAAAGTTGCTGTTTTCAATGACATGATTATTAGCATTATTGATAGGCATGCACCAGTGTGTACAGTGCGACCGCGGCATAGGCCTGTTCCTTGGATTAATTCAGAGATTCTGAATGCTCGACGGGAGAGGGATAGAGCACGAAGAAAATTCAAAAGAACAAGTGATGAAAATGATTTTAATTCTTTCAAAGTGTTGCGGAACAGAGTTAAATCACTTTGTCGCAATGCTAAGCTTCGACACTTCCATGAACAATTGAACAGAAATAGGTCAGTGGTTGCTATGTGGAATAATGTACGTAAGCTTGGAGCACACAATTCTAAACAGTATGATAATGCCCCAATCAATATTTCGCTTTACGCTCTTAAGGGGACACGGAATCCCTATCCTACTCCATGTTAACATAAGGAACATTTTCTAAAAAAACTACTCAACCGATTGCTTTCACATTTTCAACATGCTTTTATAGGCACTTCCTTTAATAGCTGAGTTAATTTCAAAAGCGTACTAACCATAGAAATAAATAACAAAATTCTCAACTTGCCTTTTTGGTCTTACATTTTCAACAAGAAAATATTTTTTTAAATAACTATTTTTGAATGGATCAATCTGGAAATAGCTCAGCATATGTAACGTACAGAAGCCAGTAACGTGTAAAAATTTCATCAGGATAACTCTATTACTTTTTGAGAAAATGTTCCTTATGAACTGAAAAATCAAAATTCTCAGGAAAGGCAAAAAACTAAACAGTTTGTCGATATTAGCTCAAGATGCAAATATTATGTATTCAAGTGAACTCCTCACTCACCTAATACATCCCAGGATCATAGGCAGGCATTTCTTCAAAATCTTCAGCCAATCTCTTGGCATTATAATGTTGGATAACTAGTTAATAGATTATAAATAGTAGAACCAGAAGAAATATTCATTAAAATCGTCCAAAAATCTACTAAAAGCTGCGAACCATACAGTATCTTGTAAACAGAACAAACTAACAAACAAAACGAGCTACACATTGGCACTTGGCAGATTTGAAAGCATATTATGACAATTCTCCTATGATATTTCAAACTATATCATCTTTTTGCCGACGATCTCATCATATATCTTCATTTTCCTTCTGAAAATTTCCATTTGTCAGTGAATCGGATGAATGAGGACATTGCAAAACTTGTTGAGTGGTCAATCGCTCATGGTCTCAAACTGAATCCAACAAAAACTAAAAGTATCATTATAGGCTATCCCAGGCTGATGAATGGCTTGCCATTGACCAATCCTCCATCTGTCATGATCAATGGAAATGTCATTGCCTATTCCCAATGTGTCCGTATTCTTGGTGTCTTGGTTGACAGTTATCTCAACTGGAATGAACAGACCACACATGTGTGTAATAAAGTTTTTGGTGGTATGCATCAGCTGAAAAGGATTAGAAATTATCTGCCTAAATCAGTAAGAGCTACACCAGTGAATGCGTTGATTATGCCATTCCTTTATTACTGTTGCATTGCATATAATGATATTTCAAATGAGCTGAGTAACAAATTGCAGCGGTCTATGAACTTTACTGTGCGTTTCATCTTTGATGCCAGAAGGGATGCTCATATCACACCTCTCTTTGATGATTTTGGCTGGCTTAAACTGAGGGAGCGTCGAAAGTTCTTCATTCTCTGTCTGACTTTCAAGGTGTTAGTTCTGGATGAGGGACCAGGCTACCTTCGCGAATCTTTCACACTGATTTCAAGTGTTAATCCGGGACGAGGAACAAGATAACACCAATATAAGCTGCAAATTCCATTGCATCGAACAGCAATTTTCAATCATTCTTTTGTGGTTACGGCCACAAGAGAATGGAATGAGTTGCCTGAAAATATTGTACTATCCGGCTCATTGTCTACTTTCAAAAAAAGGCTCTACCAACTTCTCAGTAGCTACCAAGCTTAGAGTGTAGGATTCGGCATTTATATTTTGTATGTTTGTTCTTCATCTCCATTTTTTGCGATTTTCATATAGAGTTTATGGATGGATTT
The DNA here is from genome assembly GCF_014356525.2 of Nilaparvata lugens. NCBI lineage: Eukaryota > Metazoa > Arthropoda > Insecta > Hemiptera > Delphacidae > Nilaparvata > Nilaparvata lugens. The sequence continues at coordinate 3,643,901 of NC_052504.1, forward strand.
GCAGCATTGTAGGTGGGTTTAGTGTGGTTATTATAATTCCATTTGAATTTATTTGACCACTAATAGTTTGATTATGGGAACTTTTCTATCTTATACAATTATCTTTATAATTCCAGTACTCTTCTTCATCATCTGTTTCTTCCTTCATCATAACTTTCTTTCACTTTTTTATTATTATTCTTCTTTAATTTGTTTCATTCTTCATCATATTATGTATCTTAATATTTTTCAATTGTAATAAGTTCATGCTTTTTAGTCTTACTTTCATATTTTTCAATTATATTTCTTTTTTTGTACATTATTTGGAATATTATTTTTTAGATGTTAGTTACACACACATCGATTTCTGGACGAAAGATTCTTTGCCCTTTGCCATCCTCAAAACTCTCATATTTTTCAATTATTCTACTCATATTTCTTTTTTTGTACATTATTTAGAATATTATTTTTTGTTGTTAGTATATTTATTTATACTATTGCTATTAGGCTAGGCGCACATCAGTTAGTCAAGAAAAGACAAGATTCTTGCAAATTTTCACAAGACCTCGCTTATGACACAACTCACACTGATTAGTCATTGCAATTACATGTCTTCATAAGCAACTATGTGAAGTATTGTGACTAAACGTGTCTGATCATGTCTTGTCTTGTCTTGACTAAATGCTGTGCGCCTAGCCTTAGATTGAACGTAGCTTGGTAAACAGATGTGTTTTTGTTCATGGGTTTGCCAAGTTCTGTTTAATCTGGTAGAATAGGTGTAGAGGCTGCAAAAAATCGAACGATCAAAAATCCAGGTTTTTGGGCCACTCTGTATCTAGCACAAGGATATTTTGCATGAAGAAATTGGTTCTGGAATTCTCCTATGTTCCCAAATAATATATTAAAAAATCAGAACTACAATATAAATTGCAAGCACATCCCCTTTTTCATGTCTATATTGACTGGACTAGCTGGAAAATGCAGATTTTGGGCGTATCTTTGGCGATATTGCAAATTCCTTCTAACACAACATTATTACACCCTAGCTGAGCTTCTGTACTAAATTTGAACATTTTCTGTTCATTTGTTCCCGATAAAGCTGAGAAAACGCTAAAAAACGCTGAAAAACGCAGATTTTGGGCGTATCTTTGAATTTTTTTTCAAATCCGTTCTTACTGCGCCTCTAAAGGGCAAACTGAACATACCTACCAAATTTGAATGTTTTTGGTCCAGTAGATTTTTAGTTCTGCGATTGAGTGAGTCAGTCAGTCAGTCAGTCAGTGAGTGCCATTTCGCTTTTATATATATGGATTGGTTGTTATATACCTGAGTAGTAGTTGGGGCTTCCTCTGAGGTTATTGGCTCCTGTTTGATGTTATCTGTTGTCAATTGAAGTTCTGCAAATCCATCTTCTTGCTTCTCTCTCTTGATCTGTAGACAGAGGACAAGATTGGTCTTATCTGATAACTTGATTTACAGCTAATGAAAGATTCTAAAACCTCAAAAAACTATTTTTGCTGAGTACTTACTGAAATACTTTTGGTGAATTTTTGGATAAGATATAGTGAGTTTCAACCTGGACTAACAGCATCAATTGAATTGGAAGTGTTGATGGAATAAATCAAATGCATCTGTAATCCTTTGCGGTGATTTTAATATTGATATTATGACCAATTCTACCTTCAAGATGGTGTTTCAAAATTTGTTACTTAGTTTTAATCTCAAATTATTAATTAATGAATTTACCAGACCAGCCTCCACCTTGTTTGGTTCAGGTTCATGTATCGACAATGTTGCCACTTCTATTCATGTAGATAGATTAGTTTCAACAGCAGTCAAACCTACGTTAGTGTCTGACCATTTTGCCATAATTTCTAAGTGTTCATTAGATTTAAGCTCCCATAAGACTGTTGTTTCTGCTGATCATAAACCCAATAGAGTTATTCGTCATATATGTAATACTAATGTTATCCATTTTGAATCTTTACTGGCTGTAGTAAATTGGCTGTTTATTTTTTCATTTGTTTCTATTGATGATGTTCTAATTGATGATGTAATAATTTGCCCATTTCCATGAAAGTTTCGTTGATATTGTGGACTGTGTTTTTCCATTGAAAAATGTTTCCAGAAGAACTTTTTCACATAATTTAAAATGGTATAACAACGAATTAAGACAAATGAAAGAATTCTGTTCAATGTTGTAATTGAAGTGTATAGAAGCACTGGTTTGCTCAATTATAGAATAAGTTTTAATAACTATAAAAAACTTTTTAGAAAAATGGTGAAAGAAGCCAAACGTAATTACAATAATAATCGTATTCTTCAGGCTACTGTAAAACCCAAGATATTGTGGTCTATAGTAAGAGAGAATATGAACAAGAATGATGTATCAAAGTGTATTGCCAGTGATGGTCACACTCCAGATGGTTTTAATAATTTCTTTTTAGACAATGTTAATCGTATTGTCCAGAGTGTTCCTCCTGCGCATTACAGTGTAGCACATTATCTTGATAAGTTTAAAAATTCTGTACCTGATGCTGTTAATAGTTCTTTTGTTTTCCACCATACTAGTGTTGAACAGGTTCATAACACCATTTTATCTTTAAAAAATAGTTCCTGTCTTGATTTTTTTAATCTTAATTCTTTTATTGTTAAACTTGCTTCTCCTTTTTTTGTGGAATGTTGTGTTGCTTATTTAATGATTGCATTGATGAGGTGATATTTCCTAAATGCCTCAAATACTCTAAAGCAATTCCCTTGTTTAAAAAGGGCTCTACTTCTGATTATAATAATTTCAGACTCATTTCTATAATTCCTATTTTCTCCAATTTTTTGAGAATATTTTGTATGTGCAAATGATTGAATATTTTGAAAAAAATAATGTTTTCAGTGATAGTCAATATGGGTTTAGACCTTTTAGAGGAACTGAATGGCTATCTCTGAATTTATGAAGCACTGCATGTATTCTATTGATGAGAGGAATAGAGTTAAGGGCAGTTTCTTTGATATGTCTAAGGCGTTTGATACTATAAAGCATGATATCTTATTGCAGAAACTGAGGTTTTATGGCTTTGATAATAATGCAGTCAATCTGATTTCCTCTTACTTAAATGATAGATTTCAGGCAGTCTTTTATAACAACTGCTTCTCAAAATTTTCTAAAGTGAGATTTGGTGTTCCTCAAGGTTCTACACTGGGGCCACTTCTTTTTATCATTCATGTTAATGATCTTCCAGCTGCCATAAGCAATGATTTTGTTAAATCATTCATGTTTGCTGATGACTTGGCTATTCAGATCAAATGTAATAATTTGTTAAATTACTCTCAAAATTGTGTTAATTTAATTGTTGAAGACTGGTCTGCTGCAAATTCACTCTGTCTTAACAAGGACAAAACCCAAATGTTGGATTTTGGCTTCACTTCTAGTAGTGACAATACAAAATTTTTGGGCATCACTTTACAGAATAATCTTAAGTGGGAGACTCATGTAAACTTATTATTTAAGAGAGTATAAAGGTTTATTTTTATTGAACCGTTTGAAATTCTTTGTTAACCCAGTTGCACTAATTACTGTTTATTATGCGTATGTACGCATTTGTCTTATGGTATTGTTGCCTGGGGGAATGACACTAACGTTAAGAGACTGTTTGTTTTGCAGAAGTGTGCAATAAGAGTGATAGCTCATGTCCATGGTTGAGCACATTGTAAACCTCTATTCAGACAAATGAAAATATTAACTGTCTTTGCTATCTATGCTTTTGAGTGTTTAATGTATATAGAGAAGAATTTGGCATTTATTCCTTTGAATACCGGTAATACTGTTCATAATCATTTTACTAGGAATGCGTCTGCTCTTAGAGTGAATCAATGTAATTATTCATACACACTAAATGGTTTTATTGAGTATGGCATCAGACTGTTTAATAATTTATCTGATAATTTTAAATGTCTAGAGACTAAATGTTTTAAGAATAGAATAAAAACTTTCCTTGTTGAAAAATGTCCATACAATAAAAATGAACTGTTAGATAATAATGTGATACATAATCTGTGATCTTATGACTGTTTTAACTTATCTGTTTTATATGTTTTGACTTTGATATGCATTTTGAAAAAATGTTGCAGCAATTAAAGAATTTGATTTGATTTTATATTAGCTGTAGAAAATACTACATTTTTGAAGTGAATATCACTTTCGATGACTCTTGTCAAAGTATTACCATAGAGAAAAGATAGAATAAGAGGATATTCCATGGTATAAGACGTTTGTGTTCCAAATTTCACTGTTAACTCAAGCCAATAGTCCTAGTAGTTATTTTTTGTGAAGCTATGTGACACTGGTAGTCTCTCATACTGTGCCATTCTTACACTCTCACAAGGCCAAAACAGTAATAATAGACAGTAGTCGATTGTAATTGGCTTGAGTTAACAAAAACCGAAATGATATTTAGAACATAAACGACCTATACCATATTATATCTTCTTATATTATTTTCTCAATGTATTACTGCATGATTTGGAGAATGCAGAACTTCTTCTATCACAAACAGATGGTGGGCTAATGAAATGCATTATTGTTACATACTTATATAGTACAATGTTAGTTGAATCTCATACTTCTCTTAACATGGTCTTGCTCTGTACTTCAAGTTTTTTTACTTTCCTTGCCCTACTACCATAGGTAAGGAAAGTATTGCTTTCCAAAAAAAATTAAGGTACCCCAATTTCAAGTTTTCTATACGTTTCAAGGTCCCCTGAGTCCAAAAACATGATTTTTGGGTGTTGGTCTGTGTGTGTGTGAGTGTGTGTGTGTGTGTGTGTGTGTGTGTGTGTGTGTGTGTGTGTGGATATGTGTGTGTGTGTGTGTGTATGTCTGTGAACACGATAACTCCATTCCTAATTAACCGATTGACTTGAAATTTTAAACTTAAGGTCCTTATACCATGAGGACTCGACAATAAGAAATTCAATAAAATTCAATTCAAGATGGCGGAAAAAATGGCGGATAATTACTAAAAAACCATGTTTTTCACGATTTTCTCAAAAACGGCTCTAACGATTTTCTTTAAATTTATACCATGGATAGCTATTTATAAGCCCTATCAACTGACATGAGTCTCATTCCTGGGAAAATTGCAGGAGCTGCGTAATATTATCGAGAAAAATGGCAGATAATTACTAAAAAACCATGTTTTTCACGATTTTCTCGAAAACGGCTCTAACGATTTTCTTCAAATTTATACCATGGATAGCTATTTATAAGCCCTATCAACTGACATGAGTCTTATTTCTAGGAAAATTGCAGGAGCTGCGTAATATTCTCGAGAAAAATGGCGGATAATTACTGAAAAACCATGTTTTTCACGATTTTCTCAAAAATTACTTGACTGATTTATTTCAAATTCATACTCCGTATAGTTATTTATCAGCCCCATCAACTGGCATGAGTCTCCTCTCTGGGAAACTAATGGGGGGTTCACCCCATCCTTGAGAAATGTACTTTGTAACCTCCTTCTCGTGCATGAGGTAGGTAGGTAGAGCAGGTAGGCTAGAGTATAGAGTAGGTAGGTAGGTATCTATAAAAATAACACATAGTCGAGATATTTCATCTGTAGAACAGCTGTTTTGACGACTTTTAAAAAATCATCGGATTTCACAATTTACACAAAGGAAAAAGTACTCTGAAAACAATAATTATATACACACATATACAGTAGTCCGATCGTAGTTTCAAATAATTATCTTGCCATCAATCGTCATTATGTTTATTTCTCTAATTTATTATCGTTTAAGAATGAGGCTCCCAGTTCAATGAGCAAGGAAAGTTGTGTGAGTGTACCACACCAGATTTTTTCAATAAGTAGAGTAAATTCTATCTCAAGTATAAATTGATGGCTACCCTACCTTGAGTCAAATGTTTGGCTGTACTTTAGTATATGGGCCGCGGAATCTAGCATTGAGACCTACATAGATCGATAGAGGAGATCAAGACGAGATCAACCATATATAACATTGTTGTCGATTTCCAATGATTAGCTGAAAAAACATGGCGGAGAGTTCAACATTTTTATATAAATTTTCATTTTTTAAATTTTTTTATGGCTACAATATGTTTTAAACTAGTGCAATCTTATGTAAAATTAGACGAGGAATCCAATGAAACTGATTTCAGGTTCGTAACTTCAGTAGTTTTTTGAGATATTGCAAAAAATGTGAGAAAAAGTGCAATTTTTGGTTTAAAAGAGGTGAACCTGTTTTCATGGTGATTGATAGGTATTTTAAACTATTGGATTTAGTAGAATGATAAATTCTAAACAAAAAATGACAAGTCACTTGATAGCCTAAACTCAAAATTGTTCGAGATATTTGGGCAAATAAAAATATTGCAACTCCATTTTTTGCTACCTAGGGAGAACTTAGGTTAGAAAAAGCTTAGATTGGGGAAAGCTTAGGTTAGGAGGAGCTTGGATCAGGAAAATATTAGGTTAGGGGAAGCTTAGGTTAGAAAAAGCTTAGATTAGGGAAAGCTTAGGTTAGGAGAAGCTAGGGTCAGGAAAAGCTTAGGTTGGGAAAAGCTTAGATTGGGAAAAGCTGAGGTTAGGAAAAGCTCAGGTTGGGGAAAAGCAAAGGTTGGGAGAAGCTTAGGTTAGGGGGAGCTGGGTCTGAGAAAAGCTTAGGTCAGGGAAAGCTTGGGTTAGGAAAACTTGCATTAGGAAGAGATCAACTTAGGAAAAGCTTAGGTTAGGAAAAAGCTTAGGT